>NC_142404.1:11176228-11476683 GCF_059441095.1 Idiotropiscis lumnitzeri | reverse complement strand
TGAAAATTTTTCTTATACTGCATGTCATTATCATTTATTTTTATTTATTTATTTATTTACCTCAGGCATTTATTGTTGTTCAAATGTTTAAGGTTGTTAATGGTTTTACATGATATTGACCAAATGGGCGCCTATTAAGAATTTTTACCTTATTTTAAAAAAGGGATGGGCATCTTAAAAGATGGAGTGGGCCACAACTTTTCATCAGTGCTACTCAGGGAGCCACATAGGACCACACACATCCTAAGCAGTTGTATAACAAAAATGCTATTTTAGATATGGAGAAAAATAATTTGCATACATACAAAATACATGTTCTGAATATAGTATTTTTTTCTTAAAACATTTCGCAATTCATGTATGAAGGATCCACTATCCTAACAACAACAACGTGTTTAAAGCAAACAAAAAAATTACATACTGTGATTTATTATTTTATTTTTTTTTACAGTGCATACTATTATCCTTCAAGGAGGGCACAAAACTATAATAATTCCAATATTAATTGGAATAATTCATTTTGTACATTTTTCACAAAAATCAACTCACTATTTTTTCTTAATTATTAAATACTATGTTTGTCCTGCATAACATTCCGAATCAGAAAAAAAAGTAGTATAGGGCAGTATAAGACTGCAGAACTAAGCTAGGTCTGCCATCTAGTGGTGAATCGTGATATCGCAACTGAAAACTACAGTCGATTCGTAGTCTGGCACAAATTTGCCTTTTAGCAGATTTTTTTTTTCAATATTTTTAAAAAAGACATTTTCTATTTTTTCCCGTGAATTTTATTTCTGCCCCATTTGCCCACAAAATTCAAAACAAACATTTAATACTTTTCAGAAAGCGTTCGCAGGCCGCATCAGTTGCCTATCCCTAATATAGCGCATACAGTGTAATACCGAGGATATATACTGTATTTATTTACTTTAGCAGTACTGTGTTGGATATGGTTAAAAATCAATACGGAGTCTTCTGTGAGGACAATCATCAAGGGAAATTTGCTGAAGATTTGTATTTGCGAGCAGGCGATATAAACATGTACCAATTGCAAATCTCACCCCAAGGACGGGGGCCATCTCATGCTGATTATTATTTAAAATCAACAACATAAGGCCTTGAAATGTGCCGAAGCCTTTCACCGGGAAATGTTTAGGTGTTAGAATGCATATGCCAACAGTTTGTGCATTTACAAAAAGAATGGTGTGTAGAACCTTTATCAGAATCGGTATAAATACAAAAGGTGTGTGACGGCTTTTTGTTGGAAGGCACTCCATCATAGAAATTACATTACATTATGAAATACCTTGGGGGTAAATGCTGTGAAGCAATAAACTTTTTTTTTTAATGTGCATTGCAATCCTAATTTCAAAGTAATTTATTATTTTGATTGACAGGTGATGAATAGCATTTCTGTCATATGCGTTTTTATTGTTTAGGAGTTCTGAACATTTTTGGGTGCAGCGACGCCTTACAGGGAGATTTTTTTTTTTTCCCAAGGAGTCCCTCATAGTCCTGAAACCAATTATTCATAATGACCATGCATATCTCTGAATGTCATAGGTTGTTAAAAGTTGCACGTTTTTGAGTATAAGTAAAACATGATAAAAGAAAAAAGTTGTAATGTTAGGCGTATAAAGTATTTTTTTCAAGAAATAAAGTTAACTCAAACATGAACAAAGAATATTTTATCAGGATACAAAATCGCAATCTTACATGATTAAAGTTGTATTTTTCCAAGGTATCGTTGTAATTTAATATTGAAGTTAAACAGTAACAAGGAGCATAAAATCTATTATTCTTGTAATATTATGCCTTTTATTACGGAACATTATTTTTTTTTCATGTTCTTCTAATTTATTACACTCAATTTGATCCCTGAAGGAAAAATTAAACTTCCACTCTCCGGCATCATTTTAGTTGCACAGCACACAAATAACCAACTCACACACATGCACAAATAACTTAACGGAGAAAAAAAGTGGCGCACCACTTAAATTGTGGTGGTATCGATTGATGCCTTGCTCAAGGGAACCTCGACCGTATAGTCAACAAGCAGACTAGCAAATCTCCAACAATTTATTCCCATTTTTGTCACAATATGAGCTACACAAAATCATATCAGAGCGCTTTACTGGGCACGTGCAAAGATAGCGGAAGTAACTGTATCATTTTTAGTGGTTAGTCGTTATGCCCTAAAAAATGATCCAATGTACTAAATACTCATTATCACTCCTAATTATTGCAGATTATTTTTACAGACCCCTGGTGACACCTTGACCGTGGTTTGATAACCAATAGTTAGATTTAAATGTGCTTTGACTGTGTGGCTATTTATTGTCAGTACCCGAGCTGCAAATCCCTGCACACCTGGGTGCAATGATCAAGCGCAGCATGCTAATTGGTGCCTTTTGAGTTGAGAGCACCTAAATAGAGCCAGACTGCTGACAGCAACAGCAGGAAACAAGAACAAGTTGCCAAATAAACAAGAACCAGCAAACATGTCACTAAAGGCTTGTGACTTGTATGTGATGTAATCTTCAAAAAATAAAAAATAAAAAGAAATAAAAAGAATAAAAAATATATATATATATATTAATTTTTTTTAACGATAACATTTTGTTCCGTTTTTCAATTCCCTCATCTTTCCTCAGGGTGCTTGTGCTCTGGCTGTTAGCTTTTACACAGCATGCAAAGGGTAAGTGCCTGTAAATGTGCGCATTCACAAAACCATTGTTCCGTTTGCGTCCTCTCTATAGGAGATGGTTCGACACATGAAGATTTTGCTTTTCCTGACTTGGCTGGGAGCTCCCCGAGAAGACAAAAAAAATCCTTTGGGATCCACAGCAATACAATCAACTTGAGTTCACGGAAACAACGCAAAGTGGTGCCCTCGCTGTCTTTGCCATCCATGTGACCTTCACCCATGCCCCCGTCCTTACAGTGTACCAATTTTTAGTCCTTGCAAATTGCTGTCGGCGTGGGCGCAGCCCACGTTGGAATTGTTGGCCAAGTAAGAATGAACTTCAGTTTAAGTTTGTCAAATTGCTGAAAGACGTGCGCTAACTTGAGAAAAATTATGTATTTATTTCAAGAAAAGCGCATTCGACTGCCACTAGTGTCCCAAACCTTAATCTCAAACATTCCCAGACTTCATTCTCGACGAGAGAGGTCAAAGGACATGTACCAATTCTATTTTGCCTTCTGCTGTCTTGTTGGCGAGCATTCAAAATCAATGCGAGTCTGATGTCAACCGCCTGTGCTTTCGGGTCTTTTGTGGTAGTGACCTGTTCAGCAGTATTTAGAAAACACAATGTGCAGCACTTGGGAGATGGAAGTGGTGAGCATGACAGGTGGGACTCAGAGTTATTTTATTTTTCTCGTTTTTTTTTAGTTCGTTTTTTTTTGTTTAGTTTTCAAGGTGGCGCTCTTAGTTTCTTTAAAAAATGCTTAGTTTTAGTCTTAGTTTTTGTTTTTGGTTTTTTTTTTTTTACTCTACTGCAAGATTAGAAAAACATGTTATGTACTCTTTAGTCAAATGTCAACAAAAAATATTTTACATTTTGATAATACAGCGTACACTATTTTGCACTGGAGAGGGGATCTCTCCAATCTCGTACACAGAGTACAATGACAAAACTGGCAGCAGTCGAATTAATCACCGACATTGACATTTAGGTCAAGGCTAAGGTAGATATTCAACTTGACATCTCAATTTAAAACAAAAAAAGCTGGATGTGTGGATGATAAATTTATTTACAAATAAGTTGCTCTTTTTTCCCCATTAAAAAACATGTCATTCATGTGAGACCACCATCATATGCGTGAACAATTGCAGGACACCAAAGCATATTACAGCTTCATAGTTAAAATGTCTTTCAGTCCACAATGACACAGATGCTAAATGAAAATGTCTTTTTCTGAGCTTTCATGTGGTAAATAAAATGCAGACTCACAGGTGGTTAGCCCGCAATAGGAAGCGATGATGACTTCCCCCATTTGGAAAGTCATATTCATTTCCATGGAAGTGGAGATAATGCCTTGAAATAAAACTTCTTCACCGAGGAAACGGCGAACATTAAATTAAGCACCACACTTGCCACATGTGCGCTCATAGACGAGTTATTTCTCGTGGTGGATGTAAAAGCATGTTAGAATCTTAGGAATCTACATAATTGCATGGCCTGCTTAGGTGCAACAACTTGGCGAGAGTTTCGCTGTGGACAGCGACAGGCTCACTTCGCTTTCATTAAACTGGATCCGGCACAAGAATTTCCAAGTGCCTTGACACTGCATTTTATTTCTGGGCTGCTTATAATGTGAGGTTCAAGATGTTTGGGAAAGGAGTGGCTGTTTTTTTTTTTTTTTTTTCCCTTGACTTCACAAAACCACATTCGGATGTTTTATTCTGCGTTTCCTGCTGAGCATGGCAGGAGGAGAGAAAAAGCGAAGTGAGGGACATAAATTTATAGCAATGCTAAACTATCTACATCAACACATGCTGTACTTGAGTGGTGGACGGGATTGTTGCTTGCAGCACAGAAAACTCAACAGATTGCCAAATCATAAATACATAAATTAGGAACAGAAATTGAGCTCTAACGAGCACACATCATGAAAAACACATTCAACGAGAGCACTTTTTTAGCGGCGCAGGCCATAGCAGCACAAAAGAAAGGCAACCATGCAGAAAACTGAGACTAAAGCCCAAATCCGGTTGAGTGGAAAATAATGATTCAACGTGCAACTTGCACCTTCAGACTCAAAATTAAAGCGGACTTTATTAATTCTTTAGGGAAATTAAAGCTGTTTTTTTTTTTTGTGCCACTACAGTTATGTACAGGATATGGCGACCATGAACAGACAGTCTGGCTTTTTTTGTGTTGTGGTCAGTGAAGAGAATTTTCCAAACCCATAGAGTATTGTGACGAATGGTCACAGAAATGGGACATTCTGGCTACTAAGCCAAAACGTTTTGGTCAGTGGAGCTTTTTTTTTAACCAAGCAGACCAATGTTTTAAGGCATCTGTGGCGTGTTCAGGTGAAGGACTTTTTCGAAAGGTAATCCCGGTGTGTCACAGTAATGGGGTATCGGTGTCCAAGTGTGACAGTCACGACAAAAACATTTTTTTCCAACCCAATAGACATGTTCAAACTGAGATTCAGAGTACTACTCCACGAAGTTCAGAGACTAATGCTGTCAGAAGTGGGATGCTTGACCCCAAGACCAGCCGTGGTGTGCCATTAAAACGACCCTTGGGACAGGTGATCCGATCAAACCGGATGACTGGAACACCGGGATGACTGATATGAGAGGAGGAATGTGTCTGGGTCAGTACACCAGTACACACAATGTTGGAATCTAGGTGAAGGGTGTTATTTTATATAGTTTTGTGACAAATGGTGACAGAGGCCATCCAAACCAATCAGCCTAGCTCACAGATTTTATTTTATTTTTTTTAAGTTAAAGGGTTTAGGTTATTACTCCTGCTCGGTCACAAATGAGTGTGCTCGGCTAGCCATTTGGCGATCTGTGACAAGAAGGACCCTTTTTTGTCTGTATGTCAAAGTTCAGGTTCTTCAACCCAGTAGACAAAATCCAGGTGGACAATAGTCCCGCTTAAAGCGCTTTGAAAAATGGTGCCATCATTTGGATGGTTAACCTTGAGGCTATTCACACTGTTTAGCTCTTTGGTATCCTGCTCAAAGTACAGCCATTCCTCTCAGATGACAATACCACGCGTTCTGATTCCAATGGGAAATTCTGATTTAGCATTTGTTTTCAACGCCCAATTCGCTACTCAATTTGAATCACCACCAATTCTTGCACAGACCTATTTTAGACCCTGGTTCAAACCTGCAAACCTCCTTGGAGTTCCGTAGCATGGAAGGACCCATGCGGAACAGATACTAGAAGCAGGTGAACCAATACAATGATTGAAATGTGGCAGCTGAGTCAAAAGGGGAGGGAGTGTCTTAAACGAAAACTAGACCTTGCTTCAAATCCATGCCCATCATACCAGAAGTGGAATACTTAATCATGAGGCCACCCATCCCCAAAAAGGTCTGGATTTAGGCTACGGTTTTGTGTGATAAATGGGTAGCGTTATGCCAAGGCAAATAATTGTATCGTTTAAGCTAGATGACAGAGTTCTCTAGCAATTATAAGTCAATAAAAAAAGTATTTTTACACCTCCGCTTTCTGGAGTTCTAAACCCTTTGGCTTGAATCTCCTTATTTTGTTGTATTTTTGTGACTGATGCCCCGCAGCAAAGTATATATTGAATATTTATTTTGACTAGAGGCCAGGTAAGAGTGCAGTCTCAGGGGTTCATGTGTGTGGTTGGATATTGCTGAAGGTAACACGTGTTTTCTATTTTTCAACACAAAGCATCTGGTGAGGGTGGGTGGCGGTGGCACAGGGGGTTAGTAACTTCGTTTTAATGGGCCTGGCAGGAAAACGCAATGACGGGGATGTTGAAGCCGAGATAAAGTTTTGTCAACTTACGTGAAGCAAACCTTGCGGGAATTGAGAAAGAACAAGGGAAGAGTGACAAATGAAAGCGGTAAAGGGATCCACTGTGTGTCCCGTTAATCTTTTTACATCCTCACATCTATGGAGTGAACCCACGCGTTTTTTTGTGGGGTTTTTTTTCGTTACTGTCTGGCATGGTGTGCCTCTTTTGAATTGTTTGTCTGTTTTGTGTTTCAAATGGTGGTGGAGAGCTTGGATAAACCTTGTGATTTGTGCCTAAATACACGCTGTTGATTGTTTACTGACAATGTGAGCCTCGTCCAGCGGTACAAAAAAATGTTTAACATGGCAAAGCATGGCAAAGAGGCCAGCGCGGAGAAAGAGCTGTAAATATATCTCGAGCGGCTATAATTTGTCTGCAATGATAGCTTTTACCATTGGTGTGAGGTCACAAAAATCAAGCACTGACCATTCTCGAAGGCAAAAAAAAATAAAAAAATAGAAGACTCCGAAGGGGGGAAAAAAAGCCAATCGGGATCATTGCAAATACATTTGGCGCATCCAAATTTGAATAACTACGTTTTCCCGTCACCACAAAAATCAAAGTATTCAAACCCTTAGCGAGGGAGATGACACACAAGAAACCAGTGTTTTTCTATCAAGTATATTCAGTGTAGCGCATGATAAAAGGTTTTACCACCTGTATGGCCGCATGCTTTTCGTTCCCCAGACGTCATTGTAACCGTTTAGAAATTTGAACTTGAAGTCAAGCAGCATTTCAAATGCATGACACTTTCTATGTGAAAGTTGAATGGCTTTATTGAGGGCGGACTATTCAAATGCTAAAATTGCAATCATTTCTTTCATTTATGAAAAAAATAATCGGAAGTCTATTGCCTTTGTGTCACCCCCGTACATTCTTATACAATACCAGAGAGTGTATCCAACAAAAGGACACAAAAGTGCTTAAAAACTTCTAACTATCGCTAAATGAAACCCTTCTCTCCTTATCTATAATGTGGCTCCGAACTTAACAGTCTGTTGTGGCTTTATCGCAGCTTTGGAGTTTCATGATCTCCATTTCTGGCCGGGCTTTTGGGGGGAGGTGTGCTCTGACAGAATGTCAGGCAATTAAAGCATCAAGGCTCATTGAGCTGGAGGTGGACACCGCTGCTCAAATCCCCCCCCACACCGGCCATCCCATCCGTATGCCTTCACAAACAAAAGGTATGACTGCACATCCACACAAGAAATTCTTATCAAAGTGCAAGTTAAACTCTTGTCAACTTTCCACAAGGCGGAACAGTATCGCTGTCTTGGGTAATCATGGTGCATTGGTACGTAAAGGAGGACAGTGTGAGGGAAAACAAAAATATGCTTTACAAATGGAATCCATTTTAACCACCGATGCAACAGAAGATGTCGAAAATCGGCTCTGCTAATAATTGCACGAAGCAGCTGCTGGACTGTGTGACACATAATTCAATTTGTAACAGAGACAAAGCCGCTCAAAACAATAACAGGATTTCATATTCGCTTCAAAGAGCCCCAACTGGCACTGGAATTCAACTTCTTCTTTCCTTTTATGTTGCGCATGAAAAGCGAATGTCCCGGTAAAACCTTTCAACCATAGCGGTTGTAAACTGAATAAAATATTTTGTATTTTAATGGGAAAGGGAAGCAGAGGTAAAAGAAAGGTGCAGAGTACGTTGCAATATCCACATCACAGCGTATTGGACTTGCAGTTACTACATGGGGCAAGTTCAATGACAAATTAATGACAACTTTTATGACTTAAAATCACCAGTTCAGATAGGCTGGCATTGGGATGACTGGCGGGTAGGTTCTTTGATTGGTAGATGGGTAGTCTCTGAAGTTAGTAGAATAAGATGGATCGTAGTGTATTGGGAAGAGCTTGCAGGTAGGATTTCAAATTGCTAAATGGGTGAGGTCGGATAGTTTCTTGATACGACGGTAATATTAGCCATTCTTTGCTTGGTATTAGAATATATTCCAGTGAGTATTTTTATGGTCTGTCTATGTGTGTTGCTGCACTGTTTGTGTTCAAATATCCATTCCTTACAGCAGGCATGGCCAAACGAAGGCCCGTTAAATGTTTTAATCCGGCCCGCTGAACTTGAAAAAATTTAAATCAATAAACCATATTAATGTTTTATTTTCTAAATATTGTGGTGTGTCAAAGAGAGAAATTTTGTTGTAATGCTTTTGTTCATTTTCATTTAAAATTGAATGTATTTTTTTTCTCTGAGGAGGTGAGGTTACCAAAACACTGCTTCTGGTCCGGCCCCTCTGTCAAATGTTAGAACCCATTGTGGCCCATCAATCAAAAAGTTTGCCGACCCATGCCTTACGGCGTAACTACAAAGCTATGCTAATTATAAATTTGTGTGAGTTTCCCATTGTTAGCATTCAAGAAGCACAAGATACGTGTCGTTCTCTTATGTTTGACTGGAATGGCAATAAACAACTTGAAGAGTCTTTTTAAAGAATACGTAATAATTATATTTGCCGAGCTGCTGTTGCTGTTCTCTTGTTGTGAAGCGAGTTGAGTCACCTGCCACCACAGTTGGGTGCCGATACAGAACCTGTACGGTTGTTTGTAGGTAAGGTGGTGGAGTGTTGGTGCAGATTTTTGAAATGCAATCCAAATATATGTAAATGTGTCCACTCTGTGACTTTGGGGATAGTTTCAAGTCTATCCCTGCTTCGCATAAACGCCCTTGCTCTTATTGGGCGGTTAACGTTTCACTGTTTAATATTTAGCAGCTGGAGGTAAGCCACCGGAGTGAGTTCACAGCAGATGTGCACGGTATTTCAAATATGACCTCAAACACCTCCACCAACATTAAAAACAATTCTTGCATCGTTAACGAACTTCTATACTTTTCACGATATGACTCGCCACAAAGATGAAGGTCATGTGTGACGGCGTGAGCATAACTGTTGCCCATGATAGGATAATTCTCGGGCAAAATGTGATGATGTGTCACCTATAGCTTGGCAGCCTTGGCTGTGCTATTTTCAGTGGTGTACTTCACGTATATGACACATTCCCTGTCTGTTCCTTCAATTTCTTGTCTGAATGCCGGCTGATTATTCATGAGCGGCCCCCGCATGCCTGCCTGGCTGCCGGCCCGTGTCGCTGTACCATTAGAGCAGATGCTGGCCGCAGCGCTCTGTCAGACCAGGTCACCTCCTGATTTGTTGTCCGTGCTATTACGAACATCGGACAGGGGAGATTTCCAGAATAGATAGGTTAATTGAGGAAGCTTTGTGTTGAGGGAGCCTCACCACCGGAGGACATGCTAGCATATGGCCGAGCCATCCGTGATGAGTTAATGACTTTGTTGTAATAAACTTTAAAGGCGGATGCTGTACGGTCGGATGATATGAACTGCTGCAGCCAGTAATAAAAGCCAAATACTTTCACACTCTCATACAACGTATTGATGATAAGTGCCAAGAAGGCAACAGATGCTGCTTAAGACAAAGAATAGAAAAAATTGTGATTGTAATAATTCCTGTTTGGAAGCGTTCCTGTTAAAACAATACATAGGGAATTGTTTAATTTGTTGTAATGTAGATTGGTGTCGTACGGAATGGAATAATGTCATCGAGCCAATTGGGCAAAAATCGTCGTATTATTCTGCTCGATAAGTCGTTGGCAAGCTACAATCGTTTCTTTGTTCTTCCCGTGTGAAGTTTACATGTTCATCACATTTCAAAAAACATGCATGTTAGTTTAATTAAAGACCAGTAACATGTGGTGATGTTCAGGACTGGTGAGGCAATGACGCCTCTGGATTCCGATATAAAAAAATATGAGCCCAACATATTAGATTGGCATGCATTTCAAATAAGGTCAAAATTAAATTTTTGAATATGTTTTCAAAGCGTTATATTATGTGTCAATGTAATAGCAAGAACGACAAAAGAATCTTAACTATAAGGTTGAGTTAATTGTTTTTAGCTTGCTGTTATTTATTTTTGCTGATCTCTCTTTATTTCATTTATTTTATTTTTAAAGCATCTGGTCTTCACCTCATATTTACGATGCTAGAAAAGCCCCCATTATTAAAAAAAACTGTCATTGTCATAACTGCATATCTGTTTCTAACAAACCAATCTGCGTCAAAATCGGTAAAGAATTCGACAAGGTAAATTTCTCAGAGCCAAATACAGCGATCTCAAAACGATTGAATGGAAGACCTCCCCGGGGGACTCCTTGTCCAGGATGGCGGCCAAGTCTACATGTTCACTTGCAGCCAAGGCTTCCTCTAGTGGTTTTTATGTCTATGGGTTTCATCTACGCTTTGCACTAATGGAGCGCAGCACTGCCACAGGCTGGCAGTGGCAATGATTTTTTATTTATTTTTTTACTCCAGCATGCACTGTGCGTCACATTTCTGGACTTAAGAGTGACTAAAAGTACATCGACTCACTTCTGTTTTTGACCAATGTGATAGAAGAGGAAATGCACACATTCAGTTGCTTAAAGAATTAAATCATTGGTAATTATTCGATTGAAAAGGAAAATGAAAGTAAAGCAGGTACAATAAAAATGAAATGGCACATAATTTAACGTAATTGCGTAATTTTTTTTTCTTTTTCTTCACATGCAGGGGAAGGGACAGCAGGGGGCGGAACTGCCTCACTTGCCTACCCTGACCACATGTCGCTGTTGAAAAACCCAAATTACCCATATGTGTGAATGCGAGTATAAATGGTTGTCCAAATATGCTTTTTTGATTTTCTGGCAGCCAGTGCAAGGTGTGATAGGGTCAGTTCCACCACGATTCGAGTGCTATAGCAAATAAATAGGTGGATACAAGACACAGGAGATGTGACCAGTCAGCAAAAGATTGTCTATTTAAAAAAAATAGCAATGAATTGACCTTTCATTTACCCCGGAGTCGTTCAAATGCCCACCCCCCAAGCAGAAAAAAAGAAACATGTTGAATCTTACGCTGTGTTGCATGGTATTCCAAATAATCCTCTGGTTTGCAGCAGGGAAGAACAGAGGGGAGAAAAAGAAAAGTCTTAATTAATTGTGTAGGTGGACAATATGCGCTGATGGGAGGAGAAAATGAAGAGGAGAAATGGAAAAACATCAAAAATTGGCAAATGGATGTACTCAAAACGTAATTAGTATTGAATAAAACGACCAAACATTGTGGAACAAAAAGACAAATTATATATCATTTAAATTAATATGTTTCTAGTGATTTGTTTTTTTACTTGACTTTTATTTCTAAACCTTGTCAACAATTTGCTTGGGGTTTGTCAGGAAAGGCAAGGAGGGCATTGTGGCTGCGCAAGTATGTTCGGTATGATGAGAACTACCCCTGAGCTTCATTTGGCTGTCAATGCTAACCTTTTCCTCGGCCGTAGCGTTTTAAGCCCTCAAGGTTGTTTGAGATGGTAAATGCGCGTATCAACATCCAATCCCGCAAACACGCAGCCCATCTGATATGAAATAAAGGGCTGGCTATGCAGCAAACAATGGCCGTGGTCAGCCCTTGCAAAACAACCTTCGGTCGTGTCTGTTCTGTTTGCCAAGCACACAGACAGGCAGGAGAAGGGCACGTCGAGGCACGTCTCACTCTCCGGGGGGGGGGGGAGCTTGTTGATTCGTTAGCAAGCGGCGATCGATAGATGGGGGAAGAGTCGGCGGAATGAATTGCCGTCGGCGGGGGCCCAGCAAATCACTGGCTTTAATCAACTGTGTCAAGCGCGAGAAAGATAAATTGTGTTTATGCCCTGAAAAGCGAGTAGAGCTTGATGCCCTTACCAGTCTGTCCAGGCTCGTGCCAGCTGCCGTGGTGAGATGCTCGTCTGGGTTGTAGGGCCTGAAGCGGGCGTTGAACACATCCGGAACGCCACGGGCAGACCTCGTCATTCCTGCGGGTTTTGGCTGACCGCAACCTTGGAAAGCCTGCAATTACACAAAACACGGGCACCCGACGGTCAGGATCTGAAATGACTTTTTGGGAAGGAGAGGACCAGGGAAACACGATATTTGCTTAGAGACTTTGCCATTGGGTCAACACCGCACGCGGCTGGTATACAAAGTATAATGGGCTGCATGCTGAGGCAACCACGGTGACGCTCACGGTGATTCAGCTGGGCTGCGACCGACGTTATTTAAGTTTTACAGCTTTTGGAAAAACACCACAAATACAGTGCCATGAGTGGATGTGTTGTATGGGAAAGCTTGCTGTGGGCTTGAATCACAACTGTCATCAACAGTATGTGGGTATATAAATACTGTTTCAGCACTCCACATTTTTTTTTTTTTTTTAAGTGGGTGGCAAAACAACACTTAAACTACTGATTTACACTAAAGGTCTCAGAGTAATATGTCTAAATATGACTTTTCAGGTTTTTTTAAGGATAAGTTCTATGTGAAATACATGTCAAGATCCCAAAGACAACAATGGAAATATTAAACATTGCAGGCTGTTTATTGGCCGAGACCAGATGTCAGATTGATTCTACCCCAGAATGTTTGAAATGCAGGATACTTTGGTATTACTTCATTTCCCTAATTTAAGGATAGGAAAGACAATTAAGGAAGTGGCCCGGAGCACAAATAAAAGGAGAAACTGGTTGTGTTGAGTTTTTGTGTAACGTGCCTCCCACAATAAAAATGACATGAAGTGTTTGCAAGCCCAACATAGTTAGCAGATCAGCTAAGAGTTAGATTAGCTCCTTCTATTTTTTCTTCTTGCCATCATTTCACTTTTTTTGTATTTTGTTTTCTCTTGCATTGTTGGTACTACAACAACATTTGGTTTACAGAGGGAGATTTACAATTGTTGATGGAGCTATGGTATGGTTGTGTGTGCGGTGTGGTGTGCCGTTTTGGTCATCTTGAGTACACACTGCTTTTTCTCCTCGTCATGTAACGGGGCTTCCCGTTTTTTTAATAAAAATTAAAATACATGCTAACATGAAATGACAAGAGAATAAACTTAAGCAGGTGTGTGCAAACTACGGCCCGGGGGCCACATGCGGCTCGCCAAACGTTTTAATCCGGCCCATCAAACTTAAAAAAAAAATTAAATGAATAAACCTTGTTTACGTTTTAGTTTCTAAATACTATGGTTTTTTAACGACATATGTTGTTGTCATGCTTTTGTTCACGTTAATTTCAAATTAAATATATATATTTTTTTGTCTGATGAGGTGAGGTTACCAAAACACCATCCATCTGCTCCTGGTCTAGCCTCTTTGTCAAATTTTAGAACCCATTGTGGCCCGCCAATCAAAAAGTTTGCCCACCCCTGAACTAAAGGGTCATTCACCACACAGGGACACAAGACACCACCGGTCACTGTGAGAATCCTCTTTTCAAAAATGCAGGATGTGTTCATGTGCAAGTACATCCCAATCATTCATGAATGGAAGAGCACAAAGCGGTTATTCTGTATGTGCTGCTCAAGACAATGACCTTGATCGTTGTACTTTTACTGTGAATAGAATAAATAACTGGATGATTTTGCAGCTCTCTGTGAACAAGGATTGTTTTGACAATGCTGTCATCTGGAACTCACAAAAAAAAAAAAAAAAAAACAGAAGAAACAAAAAGTCTGTATTTGATAAAATAACTGTAGATTGTTCTCGTGTCAACATAACCCGAGCGTAGCTAACTAGATTACATGAGACAGTTTGACATAATAAATAAATTTAAAAAAAATAAAATAAATGCAAATTGTGCTCTTTTTGTCTCCAGTTGTCATGAAAGGGGATTTTATAAAGTGCATGTGAAACTTTCCAAAAACAAAAAAACTTTTTTTTGTCCGTTTTGGTTTATAATTCCTCTGCTGTGCAATATTTATTTCTCACTACATGTTTTTTTTTTTTTGGTTTTTTTTTTTTTTTTTTTTACAACTTGTGCAGTGTTTGTTGACCCTTAGCTCTGAATTTATTTTTTTCAGTGCATGCTTTGTGTGCAGCATTCTCTAATTTCACTTTGGAATGAATTAAAAATGATTGACAGTTTCTGTGTTTAGCAAGCTTTCCTATGATAATAACCTTTAAAAAAAAAAATTTAAAAAAAGGATAAAGACCATCGCTTGCAAATTTAAAACTCCCCGCAGTGGCTGAGACGCGTCAAAAGCATGCCCTTTTATGGTCCGCACGTGTCATGATTTTGCATATATGCTCATTTTGTCGCAGTGAAACAACATTCCTATGCATTTATTAGTGACTTAATGTGAGTAAAGTGTAAAGTCTGCTCCACCATTCGTTGGAAACAATGAAAGACGCACCACGCATGTAAAAGTGGTCCTGTTTTGGCTCCTCATCTGCATTTTTTGTAAAGTATATGTGTCTCAATGTGAAAGTTTTTGAAAGTCTCATTGTTATCGTTCTCTTGTGAACACTGAAGGACACGCGCAACTTCACAAATGAAGACTATTGTTGCGCATGTGCTTCAAGATAATGAGCTTGAGCGTGCATGCCGTTCGACGAGCACCGACAGCTTCCTACCATAATGTTTTCAAGAATTTTCGCAGTTTTGTGTGAATGCGGATCATTTTGACTTTGTCATCTGTGCATGAAACTTCTAAAAAAAATTAAAAAAAAACACTCAAACATTTTGTGTCTATCCATCCATCTGTTAGTTTGCATTTGTGCAGGATTAAAAATAAAACAAAACAAATACAGAAATTCATCAGTTTACTGCTACTTTCCTTGACGTGTCTCTCAACTTCATGGGGGGGGGGGGGGCGGAATGTGTTAAGTCAGGCGTGGGCAAACTACGGCCCGGGGGCCACATGCCGCTCGTTAAACGTTTTAATCCGGCCCGCCGAACTTGAAAAAAATGAAATCAATAAAGGTTGTTAATTTTTTTATTTTCTAAATACTGTGGTTTTTCAAAGACTTCTATATTGTTGGAATGCTTTTGTTCACTTTCATTTAAAATTAAATATATATTTTTTTTGTTTGATAAGGCAAGGTTACCAAAACACTCCATCAATCTGCTCCTGGTCCGGCTCCTCCATCAAATGTCATTTACATGTGACACCTAAACTTGGAGTTTTTAAACTTTAGTGAGATAGTGTTCAATTACACACCTACGTCTCTGGCAAAGTTGTGGTGTGTGATTCACCGCTGGCATACATACAGCGTGGGCGACGAGATGTACAATACCTTATAGGAGACCTGGGCACTGTTGTCTTGCATATTCATGATGGCATCTGAGATCTTGACATCAATGGGGTCCATGACGGATTCGATGTTGAAAGGTCCCTCCAGCCGCAGAACCACAAGCAGCATGGCGTCTGGCACGAGACGGGCGAAACAGAGTTTATGTGAATACTGAAATGATGTGGAATGATATTCACTAAATTCAATAATTATCATGTATATTTATGCACTGACACATAAACAGCCTCACATCTTGTCACTCTCTTGTCACTCTCCACACAGCAGTATAATCTTTTGTGCAAAACACAGTTGCAATCGCATTGTAAATTGAAAAAAAAAATGTCAACGGTTCCATGTGTTATGAGCGTCAAGATGGATGGGCTGTGCATGAATTAAAATACTAATTAAAAAAAAACAACATAATATTGGAGAGAGTCTTTTTCAAACAGTGATGACTGTATATATATATATATATATATATATATATATATATATATAAGCATGCGTTATCTTGTGATTTCCCGTCGCCTCACCACAACGTCACCAATTGATAAGGGGTGAATGCCTTACAGGGTAAATTTTATTTTTATGTTGATTGACCCAGTCACTTCAAGCAGATTTCGTTTGGCGCCATGCGTTGAAAAACGGATGGTGAGTCACTGATTTAATGGAAAAGCCAAGCACCTATTCTTACTGGCTCGCGGGCGCTACGGAAGGTCAACGCCTCATTAATGTCATTGTGTGGACACGTTCCAGAGCCTCATTGAATTCAAGACACTTGCGGCATTGGCTGTGTGGATACATTTTGTTTCCATTGCCATTCATTACACTGTTGTTTTTTCTTCTTTTAAAGGCAGCACATTGAAATTATTTAAAGGAATAAGGACATGGACTCTAATGACATCCACAATCGAAGCACCGTTGTCCGCTGCACAGTCGCAGAAAAAAATAAAAATGGGAGATAACAGAACCCTTTGAAGGCACACTAAACCCTATACGGTATGTATGTTAATGCAACACTGGCTCAGAAATGGCAGTTCTGAGTTAAATAACGGAATCATAATGGAGAAATTCCCAGATTCTCCCCACTTCAAATGGCATTGTAGCACACTACCACTACTTGTCCCATGAGCTGTTCTCCCTCGATGTCGTATTTGAGTGTTTGAGACCTTGCTGAAGGATACTTTATCATAATCGAACAACAACACATGCCTGTCTTTAGCAAATGATTAAGAGATCATAGAAGAGTTTGAGCTTCTTTGTATATGCACAAAACGTAGTGTACAAAATACATAAGAGTTGAGAAAGTCAAGCTCAAGACTTTGAGGGGATGAGACCAAGTTATGACCAATACAGAGGTTATATGAGACCAAGATGAAAGGTCATGATTTTTAAGAAATCGAACCAGGTCTGCACAAAGACAAGACTCAGGTAAACTGAAAACCAAGATTCAGGAAATGCGAGACTAAACATTAAGAAAGACTTTGAAGAAGTAAGACTAGCAAAGATCAAGAGTTTGAGAATGGTACACTTTTAAAGACCAATGTTGTTGAGGTACTGTAAGACCAAATCAATCATTTGAAGAGACGAGATCAATACTTTGAACAGATAGGACAAAGTCAAGACCTGGTTACGGTTTTTAAAGTAACATTCACGGAAATTTAGGATCATGGCTTGAATAATCCGGGAAAATATATGACGTGACGATGACATGAATTAAACTGGTGCCATCCATAAATCCACCACAAAGTAAAAAAACAAAACAAAATAAAAAACAAGTGATGGATTGTTGGCAAACAACAAACATTTTCAAGTCACTAAGAAAACATCTTAAATTAGCAAATGAGCAGTTTGGTGGCTTTTGAGAAATGTGACAGATTCTGTGACCTCAATGTGTACCTTCAGTGCCAAATTGCGGAAATGTGGGAATCTGTCCTGGTCTTTGGCCAAGGAGAAAAGTATGTGGCACAATACGTGTGAGTGGGTGGACTGCAGTTCCTGTCTTAAGAATAATGACGTCTGGAACAGCATTGAGTTAAAATCTAAAATCTAATGATTCAGAGATGAAACCCTCTCAAACAGTGTTTCAAGGCCAAGAGACAAAGCCCCATCTTGAGTACATCTCCAGTACAAATGGTAGAAACATTAAACGGGACATTGTAAATTGACTTTTTAAGTGTTAAATAATGGCAGTGGTGAATTTGTGTTTCGTTGAACGCAGATTAGTTTTCGCTAACAGCTTTAGCTTCCAATAAGCGACTCTCACTTGATTCCCTAGTTACAAAATTTTGGGTCCTTTTTGTTTCACGATGTTTTGATGCACCACATAACGCGTACAAAGAGCTGCCTGTCTTTTTCTCTGCATTATGGGCTCTACTTACTCAAGTATAAACCAACAGGTGGCCGTGGCACAGCACAGGCTCGTGGTTAGCACGTTTAAAGTAGTGAATGATTGCTTGTCTGTTCTTGCGACCAGTCCAGAGTGGCTGTACCACGATTCGTACCAAAAGCCATCGGGGATTGGCTCCAGTTCACCCGCCACTCTAATGAGGACTAGTGCTATGAGAAACTGATGAATGAAAACTAGAGACTGTACAGATTCTGTCCCGCCTGTCATTTTCTGTGGTGCTTTGAGGTCACTAATGGCTGAGACACATTAGCTCAGCTTGGGCTCCATTTCGTAATTTTTTTCCCCACCAATTATGTGTATACCTCTTAAAAAACTAATGTTTGTTGACACTACGGACTGGAAATAGCCCATGATGCTCCTGTAACGTGCTAATCTGCAGACCGCTTCAGTTCCAAACGGCCTTGTGAAGTAGCACTTTGGTAGTTGGCTTCACTGAGGCTCTAAGTGTAAATGACGCTTTCATCTGGAAAGCAAAAAAAAAAAATTGAAGTCAGCGATGACAATCAGTTGTCTCAGTGCGTTTCCCGACATTGAATGCGTTGCATTGCTTTGTTTCGAACGGCGGTTGACACTGCCATTCAGCTGTCAGTTTAATCTGTTTACCATGTAAATATGCTTGGGTTGTTCTGCTCGCTCGCTGCACAAAAAATAAATAAATAAATAAATAGAAACATCTTGGATGAATATAAAAGCTGTCAAGTGCATGTAACGAAAATTTAGGTCAAAGGCGCACACTGGGGAAAAAAGTCATTTTCATGGTAGTTTATAATAAGAAAACTGAGTTGCCTCCAGCATTGGAGATAATGGCAGTCATTCCCAATGACGCCTGATGTGTTTCCTTACACTTATCAGACTGGATCCTCAAAGTAAGAGAAAGAATGCAGCATGGTTCCTCAACGTAAAAGAAAGAGTACCCGCAAAGAGACGACATGGCGTAGAGACTACGGGTCCTCAAGTTGTGGCATGAGGGAAACGACAGAGCAATCCAGTAATGCTAGCTAGCTAGCTAGCTAGCTAGCTCGCTCGGGTCCAATCATACAAAGTAAAAAGCATTAGGCTGATGCAAATGCTGCGACAGGAGCATTTAGTCAGCCATGGATGGATGGATACTAATTTCAGCATGTGTGACGAATATCCAATAACACAAGAATTTTGTTTTTTAGCGCTAAAAACATTGCCCTATATATGCCTTAAGTAAAGGATGTTTGCTAGCATGCATTCCATCATTTAATACAGAAGCTAACAACTGTGCCATTATTTTACAATTATTACAGATAAATTGCTACAAAAGTCTTCCTAATAATTATCGAGGCATTCTTTTGACTGAATAGCTTCAGCCCGACCCTGCACTCATCTACACGGAGGCTAATTTCGGGTTTCCTCCACCATCTTTATACAACGTGCCATTTATGCAGACACCAACGGCATTTTAAAAGGGCAAAACTATTTTCAATATGTGTAAAGTCCTAAAGTGTATCATTGAATTCAGAAAAGTGTTCAGATCTGTGTTCTGTAGAGCTCTATGATTGGCCAGTATGTATTTGGACCACAATGGCATAGTTGGCACTCTCAGCCAAATGTTCCTAACATCAATGCAGAGATAGGCGAGCATCCAGCTGTGGGAAATCTTTTTATCATGCAGACACAGCCTTGGAGATAGACAGGTCCTATTCTGAGCCCTGGGCTTTTAAAGACATCATCAGTAGACGTACGTACCTCATGTAGAGCACAGTCACCATGCTGAAGACAACACAATAGATGTCAGTTTTACCAATATGCACATCACTTTGGTTGAAAACCTACCTATCTGAACAGAGCAGCAGACGCTTTTAGTCTGTGCACTTTATCAATATTGATGTGCACTTCAATAGGAGGGATGAAATTGCACAGCAGACGCTGATAAGTCAGAAAAGTGAACAAGCCTCTTCATTAGAGTATATTTCATTGGAATGAAAAATAGCCGTAGCATCATTTTGGTTTGTGGCTAAGTCACCCAGCTTGTATATTATGCATTGAAAAAAAACCCCACTTTTTTCATATAATAATGGAATTGGGCTTTCTTGTGTTGAACTTTCACCATGATACAACAATTAACCATTAAGTGTATGGGGTATTTTTGGATTATGAATATGATGTTTATACATTTGGGTAGCAGTCGTCGGGGTTAAAATCGGCACCATGTCCACACCGTTAATATTGCTAGTAAAAAATATGTATTGTATTGTATTGTATTAAATGCATAAAAAAAACAATTTGTATATCTTTTGGGGGAGATGTGTGATTAGAAAAGGGGATTGTTGCCAGGCGAGGACCCGGAAACCATTGTAATAGGGTCGGAGGTGGTTACTCACATGCCTCGTGGCTAAACATCATAATACTAAGTGAGGAAGTATTTCAACATGATGATGATGTCAACAGATTAGAGACAACGGTGAGGCAGAGACAAGGGGAAGCAGAGCTGAAGGTGGCGGAAATTAAGATTTTCTTTAAAAGTGACCAGGTCGGATTGGATGAGAAACAAGCTCATTAGAAGAACAGCTAAGGTTAGATGGTTGGCGGACAAACTTAGACTTAAATGGTTTGGAGGAGAGATGGTAAATGTATTGGTAGAAGGGTGTTGACGATGGAGCTGCCAGGCAAGAAAGTTAAAGAAAGACCGAAAAGACGTTTGAGAGATGTAGCGAGGGAAGACATGAGGGTCGTGAGTGTTAGAGAGCCGTGACGACACTTAATGGGAAAAGAAGACTGAGTCTTTCAAACTCCTGTGTTTCTCAGCAAAAAAAATAAATAAATAAAATAATTCCACCAAACGATATAATGGTTGCAAAAAAAAACAAAAAACAACATAAAATATGACACTTGTCTCCATGGGGATCCCCACTTCCATTTTGGCTCAAGCCAGCATCGTTCCAAAATTTTGGTTGAATAAGTGCATTAGAGCTTCCAGTGCTTTGCATATATGTTCAAAATGTATACAATCCGACAAACTGTGTAACTCCAGCCATATAGTTGTTTTACATAATGACTATGCGGTGCATTATCATTAATACTAAACATCTCATAAATCATATTTAGCACTGCACCTTCCACCACATACTCCAAATTTTGCTGGAACCTTAAAAAACATCACGTCCATGAATGCCATTGCGCTCCACTTTGGGATTAAATGGAGTTGAAACAAACTAGCGGGCAAGGAGGCAAGCAAGCAGGCAGCGGGGAAATTGGCTTCATCTACTTTGAATTACACTTATGACCAGCGCAGCAGCAACGCGGGTCACCCACTCTGCAGCAAATGAAACGCATACTGTGGAACTGATGAAACACTTCACTCTCAAGCAGTATAGGTTCGGTCCCCCAATATAATCTAGCCCGATCATAAAAAAATAAATAGAATAGAAATATACATGCAAGACGTTATCGCTTATGGAGCATATGGTCAAACACATGCACATAAAAATAATTCACAGTGGACAGACAGAAAATAGAAATAATTGGTTCCAGCGTCACCATCGTAAAATGGGCAAGGTTTTATAATAACGAGCGTTGATTCATACGGCACAAATGTCTATGAGTGTCAGAAGAAGTAAACTTTTTGTGTCAAGCACTGTAAAACATGCAATAAAATAAACTTAACGACGCGTCAAGCAGCTAGCCAGTAAACCTGTAGCAAGTGGCTATGCTAGCGGCTAATGTTAGCAGTCGACTCCTCTTCAGCTTTTAAGCTTTTCCAGTCTCTGTAGTCATCTTCCTACCAAAAAGCCACAAAAAAAGAAAGAACAAGCAAAACATACCTCAAGCTCATTTTATACTCTTGAACCGATTTATTTTTTTTTAATTTTTAAATCGCCACACTTCCGGCTTCAGTTCCCACTCAGCAACGATTTGAATGTGAGTGTCAATGATTTTGCATCTGTATATGTGTCACTAACTGTCGACCACTCCAGGGAGAAAGTTGCCGCAAATCAGTTGGAACGCAAACGGAAAGATCGCAATTAACGAGTTTCACGCCTGCTGCATATTACTTATGTGAGCTACCGCACCACCCAACTGCATACTGTGAGCATTCTGTTCTCACCTTAGGAGTCTGGAGTTTTAAGCATCATGAACGACCATTCCGAAGACATTTAACTCAAGAGGCCTAAGTGAAAAGGCTTTTCAGCACCATTGTTGAAACGCAGAGCGTCTCTGAAGGCTTCAGACATGAAGGACACGCTGAGTTTGAACAACAAAGAGTGCAGTTTGATAAGTACTTGTCTTTCACTGTGCCATATGACCTCTTTCGCATTGTTCAATTCAATTACAGACGGTGACATTGAGAGACATGTATGAATAATGTTTCTTCCATTTGGCTGGAAGTACCGTTAGGTTAGTTTCTTTTTGTTCCACTCGAGTTCAGACTCTGGAGGGTGAGTGCAGCACATACATTATTTGACTTCGTCTGAAGGTGCTTTTATATTAAGAAAGCTTAAAAAAAAAAAAAAACTTTTTGATGCCAGCCTATAGTCCAACTAAGTCAAGGTAAAATAAATAAGTTAAGACTCTTATGGCTCAGACCAGCCCACTTTAGTTAACAACTTTTTAATGGAGTTGTATAGTTTTACCCTTATTAATTATTAATTTAAAATAGCTTACCATTCCCTCCAATATTATGATATGCTTATTGTATTTGGTTGAAAATAGTGGTGGGCATTATGACGATATTGGCTCGTTAAGGGTTTTAACGCATTGACGACGTCATAAAGTTGAAATATCGTTAGATCGTCTATAGCAGGGGTATCAAAATAATTTTTGTGGACGGGCCACATCGTCGTGATGGTTTCCACCAGTGAGCCGTTACGTCTGTGAACCCATATAAATGTATGATCACCGAACGTTATCTACATACGCACAATAAATTGATGGAATGCCAGTTTTGAAATCAGAAGCCAGTAATTGTTTGTTCAACTAATTTATTTTAAAAGGGGAGGATTGGTAACACATAAATGGCAATATCTCATATCTCAATGTTGTTGAAAGTGGAAAAAAATGTGCTTGAAACAAGCAGTTGACGCAGATGATCTGACCTTCGCGGGCCACATAAAATGAGGTGGCGGGCCAGATCTGGCCCCCGGGCCTTGAGTTTGACACCTGTGGTATATAGGACACAGTCTATATAGTTTAGCTCTATGGCAGCTCAGACGCACGCCCAACCAACCAATCACAGCACGCACAGTGCACTCGACGTGACGTTCCCTCCTCCCCGTTTGTTTGTTTTTGTGGCGGGTAGCCATGGCGAAAAGTCACCACGAAACAAAGCTGGTCCCGAAAAGAAACTCCACATTCACAGTGGGGATTTGGTTTGGCTTTTCCTGGAGGACAAGACGCAAACCATAGTTATTTGCATCGTTTGCAGAGACTCGGGTGGCATCACGGCCAACCTGTTTAAGTAATTGCTTGCGGAGAGAGCACCCAAAACACGACAGTGACACTCAAACCAAGCGGAGATCAGAGACATGGCAGCCCGAGGACAACACAACTCACGGCAATCATCATTATAACACTTGGCAATCTAGAATTGAATATTTTCCAAAAAAACACAATCTTTACAAGGAATCACATATTGTACATGTCTAATGTCTAAGTCAATCTATTTTCGTCTGGTCACACAAGTTTGTGTAAAATGTAAGCTGCAACATGAGGCCTGTTTCATAGTGTTGCAAAAGTATAATATCTGACATAATGGCCATGATTTAGCATTATTCCCACTGCACTTGCCCACTCGGGTGCTACTGTCTTTCTCTTTCCATATCAGCGGTAAGTGGGAGTCAGCGAAATCTATTTGAAATATTAATAACACACAATTACATTTCCACCTCCGCTGTTTCGCGAAAGCTGATAATTGGATCCTATTTAAACCTGCCGGGAAGGAGGGTCACTGAGCAGGGCCAGATCTGGTAGTAGCGTTTAACCCTTGCCTTACAGTGCAAAGAGCTCTCGCAGCAAGCCTCAGTGAAAATTTAAAAGGAAGGGTGAAAATAGGCAGAAGGTTTCTGTACTGCTGGTAAAATATGACATGGAATCCTTTCAAGAAAAATTCAAGTTTGAAGGAGGCATTTTGGACTTTTTAATGGCTTGTCATGTTGGGTCTCTGGAGTGCCTGCCCACCCAGCAAAGTGTGAAATAAACAAGCAAGTAAATCTTTGGCAGTATACCTATTTCTGAAAATGCGTCTGCACTGCTGGCCCCGCGACGTTTCACTGCAGTCGGGCTGAGTAAAGCTCCAGCGACACTTTCACTATCATGCAGAGGCAATGTCACACGAAAAAATAGTGCATACTAAACCTTATCTCTCATGGAACGTGGATGCCCCCCCCCCCCGCAGGTGGACTCCTACCCAGTTGGCCCCCAATACGGCCACCCCGCCCTCTGCACTGTATGGACTAGTAGAAATTTGTGGGGGGGAAAAAAAATTAAAGTAGTCATATTTTGACATCAAAAAGTGAAATGTCAACCTTGCTCAGTTTCGTGCGCACAATCTTCCAAATACAGATACATAGAATTTTGATTTATTATTAAACTGGAATTATTTGTCATTATAACTTAAGCAACAGTTTACGATACATCAGGCAGAGGTTGGTGTTCGTATGTATTGTTTGGAGAAATGCACGTACTGTTTTGCAAAGGTCATTTCTGATCTGAGATATGTACCAAAGTGACAGAAAAACTGTAATAGGTCAACAAAATCTTGTTACTGATGATGCTATGATTGATATTGTAATAGATAATTGATTACAGACCAAAATACTAATGTTCAACATCAGATTTTTTTCAACAAAAATGACATTTTCTACTTCAGCTTTCACCTGCACAACTCAATTATTTTAATATTACACATTTCATCCAAAAACATTTTATTTCCGTTAAACATATTAAGTCTACCAAGATGTTTTGCGTGACGTAATGCACCGAGATAGTGGAACGTACATGTTTTTTTGTCAGATTTTTGAGTGTTAGTGTTTTTTTTTATTTTGTATTTGTACAATATGGAACACATTCAGTCACACCAAAAGTAACTGAGTTTCAATGAAGCGTATACAGACTAGAGAAAAGTCAGCCGCATATATGACTACATTACCAGGTACAATTACTCCAAATTTACTTAAAAAAAAAAAAACAATTATATGAAAGTTTTAATCCTACACATTCATTTGAAAATGTAATCACTGCTATATATCAAATTAATACTTCAGACCAATAATGCATGAACATAGCGTCATTTAAAATATCCCACGTCACTCAAATACAGACAGCTGAAGCTTCAGACAGGCTTAATTAACATAATTAAATTGTAATCCCGCTCCCATTAAAACGTAAATAATTTGCTTTTGTAACGCACGCGTCCAATGGTAGCATAAAGATGTTATTACAGTTATGGGGGTTAAAAAAAGAAGAAATTCATCACACTGTTTAATACACATCTGTTATCATAATTAACGCACAAAGCAATTGTTGTCTTGCAGGAACAGGCGAGGTCGGCTAGGATGCTTTGCCGTCCGGAGGGAAAAAATGGATTAACGAGGGGCTACTCAGCAGAATCCGTTTAATCTGTTGTGTGATTTACTGGGATGTGATTTATTCATTGTAACGAGGGCAGAAACAAACAGATTAAATGACTTCAGAGACAAATGTGCAAAAAATACGTATTACCAACAAAGAAAATATGTATGCATAAATCTTTTTTTCTGGTGCCATCACACAAAAAAAAGCAATGTACACAAATGTACCTTGTAAATTCGACTGCCCCAAACCTTCCTTACAGTTGAGTAGTAACCGTAACTAACTGACTTATTAACCAACCTATCCAATGACTATCAAACTAACCAACTAACTCAACTCACTAACTGACAAAAACCCAGCGACTCATGAACTGCCCAACGAACTGAATAACCAACTACAACCATCTTACTAACCAAACAACCGACTAACCACCTGACTGACCACTACATTTCGTCTTTTTTTAACTACAATATGTTTATTGCGTCCTTGAAAGGCACTAATCATGTTTAAAAATGTTTTAATTGTTATTATAGCAACCCCCGCATTTGTTATTAAAGTTAAGTGCGTCTTTAAAGAATGTTGAATGCTTTAAAATAAAAATAAAAAAATATTAATTTATTTTAGTCCCACTTCAGTGACAGACAGTTAAAAAAGTTACTTTTGTTGTACGATTTGAGCATTTATGATGAATAGATTCACCCTGGAATGGATGTATAATTCCCCAAATTGTAATCTTTGTGGGTGAGTTTTGAAGAGAGCTTCCGGATTAAAAAGAAAATAAATAAATAAACTCACGCACTTATTTATTTACGTTCCAGTATAACGGTTAATAATGTAAAATATTGTAATTAAAACATTGCCTGTACGCTTAAAGCCTTGATGATGGACATAATTTGACCCTGGAACAGATGAATTCCATTTCCATAATTCCACTTTGGCCAACCAGCATCCTGGCACAGATTCTTGTTCAATCATGAGGGTGCCAATAAATATGCATTTACATGGGATGGAACCTTGGAGTGTCCAGTCAGCGTGTGTATTGAATGAAATATTTAATTGGCTTGTCTAATTATTCTCTTGCTTGGGGGTACTAAAAACAAGTGCGTGCATGAGGACTTTGATTTCATATTGTTATGAAAAAGAAAATGTCTTCATGAATAATTGCAGGACTGGTGAGAGAGTGGGAGGAAGTGATTAAGGCCCCTCGTGTCATTTACACTATGGATACATTTGCAAATTTAAAATGATTTAATTTTTTTTTTTTAAATCGTGCCAAAACTCTGCGGAATATACTGCATCTATAACTAGTATAGACTAGTAAGCAGTGCATCTGTTAGAGCGTACAGATGGTGCAACTGTCAACATACACACACTATAAAAAGTGCGCGCGCGCACACACACGATGGATAAGAGGCGAGGTCTCGTTAATGTCAAGTGCTGTATTTTATTTGAAGTGAGAGATTGTTGTCTGCTGGGGGAAAAATGTAGCTATCAGTGGGTGCAGCTTCTGAGTTTAAAGTCTTTCACACTCTTTGCTTGGATTATTTTTCACCTCCTCCAATAGCTTGTCGTCTGTGCTCAGTGGAGCAGACATATGATGTCGGTGTGAACGGCACACCATCAAGATGAATTTCTTAGCTGACGCTGTGCGCCAGCCCACAGCCCAGAACCTCAGAGACCCGGCAAATAAAGTCAGATTTGCATTCTACGGCTTAGTTCCTAAGAATTTGACACATATTTCCGTCTGTCTATGTTCAGAGGAGCTTTTACGGCGAGACCTTAAGCTAATCGAAAAATCGTTAGCATTAAAATTAGCTTGAAATGTCACAGGCAAAACTCATAAAAGCGCCGTTTCATTGACCACAAGATGGCCTGATGAAGACAGACTGAAAGCTGCTCCTGCATTAATGAGGCACAATGTGACCGTGGATGTCACCCAGTGAAGCGCAGATATTTCTCTTGCCAAGGCTGAACTTATATGAAACGAACAAATGAAGAAAATGTTTGTATGCGAGTTAAACAAGAGTCAACCAATCAACTAACCATCTAACCAACTAACTAACCAACCGAGCAATTAGCCAACCAACCAATTAACCAACTAACTAACTGATGACTGACCAGCCAACTGGAGAACCAAATGGCTGATTAACCGACCAACTCATTAACCAATTGATTCTCTTAAAACCCGTGGGTCTGACCAACAAACCAACATATCTCCTGTCCAACCAGCTAACTAAGCAACACTTGATTGACTGAGCCACTGCCTTATTAACCAATCATCTAATTAACTAATCAACTACAGACCAACTAATAGACTGACTAGATGACCAAATTTACTGACCAGCTAGCCGACTAACTAAATAATCAACTGGCTGATTGATTTTTCTCTCCGGCTAACCAACCCAATAACTACCCTAAAATCTTCTTTTCAAACTGACCAACCCACCAACCAACTACCTGACAGACTGGATGTCCAACTATCAACTAACCAATTTAGTGACTGACCAACCCATAGACTGACTTACCAACCATGTGACGAACTCTCCACCTGACTGTTCCATCCAATCAATCAACTGTCCTCGGGCCGCATGGGGCCCCTCAGGCCATAACTTGCCCACATCTGATCTAGAGTGACGTTTATTGTGCATGAGATTTTTTATAATTTAACATACATCATCGGATTTGTAGAAATAAATGATACACGCGACATTTAACGTTTTTCCCAAATCACCAGACAGATAAAAATATATGTTAGCAACTTCGACTTGACACGCATCACGCGCTGCGTGTCTCTTTGTGGATTTGGGATTGTTTGAGGCCAATTACAACTTTTGGAAGGCTGTGTTTGCTTATTGATATTCTTTTCATTCTTCTGCATGAAGCCCGTTTTATGCAAAGCATTTCAACAAGATCGATGTGATCAAATGTGATAAGTTGGACCAGCACCACAAGTTATGCAGGTTTACCCAACACCATTCCGCTGACGAACTCAAATGGATTTCGAGGCCAGTGTACATCCAGTCTGAAACACTTGCATACAGCGGATTTAAAGGTAAGAACAAAAAAAAAGGACGAAAACGTCATCTTGTCGTGGAAGCACACAACAGTACGTGAAAGATAAAACATGCACACTTTGGTGCTTTGTCCTCCTCTAAAACGACCCAAAGTAACCCCAGAGAGCAAGCAGGCGCGATATGACTTCAAGGAAAGAGCTTCTACTCCGGGATGGGATTTCAGTGTTTTCTTTGCCACAGGCTGTCAGCACAGTCACCCTTTTTAATGTCGCACCTTTACACGACACGCTGCCTACTGGAGTCATGTGCGCCGGCAAGGTCTTTCATGGAATATGAAATTAATATAAAAACGTTGCATTGATGTTTGCGCTCTTTGTCTCAGCAGCGGAACACGTTCCCAGCAATCAAGTTGACATGTTGCGCCTCCGCCACGTAACAAATCCCCATAAGACTCGACGGGAGAGAAGAATCCAGTGAGGAAAATCGTTTGCAATGAGGGAACATCTGGGGGGGGGGGGACATACCTTCTCATTTGAGGAGAAGCTGGTGTTGTCAAAACGCAAAGCGAAGCTCCCCTCCAAGTCAAGTTCACTCGACACAAACTGTCAAATTGACAAGATGAGCATCGCAGTATGGGCCATCTGTTCTCATCCATATTAAGTAACCGTCTTGAGCTTCCCCAGTGATAACCGCCATATTCATTTTAATTATTTTAGTCAACACAGGCATGCTTAACGTCAATATGGAGAAATAGTTTTCATGTAAATTACTCTGTGAGTCAGTTTTTAAACTGTGGCCAAACCTGTGCTGGTTATTATTTCATTAAAATAAACATTTCAAAGAAGGTTGTCCAAAATTATTGATATTCATTGCTGCAAATATTTGAAGATTAATGAAAAATGGCATCAAAATTTGAATAATTCTGGACCAAACTGTATTTGTGAGACTGTGTTCACGAACAGAGGGTTTTGTTTTCATGAAAAATTTGCAGAATGTCATGAATGTTCACTTCAGTATATATAGAATCTATTTATTTATACTTGTCACTTGTTGTCAATATACCATATACCAATAGACTTTTTTTTCATAGATTTTGAACCATGCGGCTAATACAACAGAGCCGTTTTTTGTGGATTTTATTTTCGCTGGTAGGGGCGCTCTATAGTTCAGAAAATATGCTAAATAAATCTGAATTTTTTTTTCCTCTCGAGTCTGTTTGGTTTTAATTAGCAACGTTGTTGCCGTGTTAAAAGGCACTGTTTTAAGAATCTGTTTATGTACCTTTATGTGCATTCACAGTACAAAATCGTTCCGTACATGCAGTAAACAACAAAGTTTTTGTCAACATAGAAAACTGCGGCTTATAGCCTGGTGCAGCTTGTATATCTTTTTTTTTTTTTTTTTTTTTTTAAGCGTTATATACAGGTGCACCTTTTAGTCCATAAAATACGGAATATTATGCGAACATGTGGCGATTTGTGATCTTGCTACGGTCCACTTTGCTGCTGTTAAACTAGACTTATCCAATTGGGAGACTAATATGTATTCTACCCTATTCTATTGCTAGTGTCAAAGGTCATATTGGTTCATTTGTTTTTCCTGGATCTCATTTTTTATTGTGACCTCAATAACAAACTCCATTACATAATGGCCACGTGCACTCGGCAGTATATGAACCGACTTGAATAGAGCAGCGAGAAATGAATCACACTAACCGATGTAATGGTTCCACTCGGGGTCCAGGTCGGCCTGATTGGCCAGGCAGCCTTTGATGACATTGAGGCAATAGTTCTTGCAGGGTTTAACGGCCGGCATGCCTTGACAAAAGGGGCAGTACGACATCTTGGTCAGCGCTCGCATGCATGCCGGAGTGCTGCTCACCTGGAAGAACACACAAAGCGAGGGGGTGTGAGCACCTTTGGACAAAACATAATCATACTTAACAACGGAATGATTTAATTTTTATTCATTCCGCATAATAGACTTCTGACTGTAATATGTGTTTTTTACCAGTTCCAAGTACTCCTCAGAGCCTCCACCATACCTTCACGTTGTGTTGAACTGTGTATGTATTTTCCAAGAGTACACACGACAAAATAAACGGTGAAATATAAGACCACCTGTCCTAAAAACAAGAGAAGACGCCATCCAGCATTATGAAAAATGTTTAATGGACACTTTTTGTTTCAGGGAGCTCCTGACCATTTTCAACAAGAATGGGAATTGTCTAACTGAAGTCACCCTTTTAGATTCAATTTTGAGCTGAGGAAAAAAATCTAATAAAATAATCAAAAGCTAATGGCTTGACAAACGTTTCATGTTGTCTATGTTATATAGTATAGAATGTTACATTTGACATTTCTACGTTATGCCAGTCTTCATTACACACCATAGACTGGCCTGCAGCCAATCAGAGGGCACACGTAGTCCAACATCCATTCACGTTCACATTCCATCACACCTATGGACAAGTTAGCACCTTTAATTAAAAAAAAAACGTGCATTTTTGGGAAAGGGGGGGAAACTCCACACAGCCGAGATTTGAACGTGTGACCTGCATACTGTGAGGCAGTGAACGTACTAACCACTACTCCACTGAATTTGTTCCATGGAAACATCAATACAACGCAGGTATTTTCAACAACTTACTACCCCAAAATGTAATCACAAAAAGAAACCAATTTTGCTATTGAAAACGGGCAATTTTTGAGACTTCACCTACACAACAACGGCCAAATGAACTCTTAAAATGCAGTCTTGGGAATATCCCAGCGAAGGCTTTGTTGGAGCTCTTTGGCTTCGCTCAATAAATCTATAACAGATCAGTGTGTGTGTGTGTGCACATGCTAACCGTCACAGCAGAATGATGGGACGTGCCTAAGACCAGACAGAAGCTCGGTGCATTCTATCACTGCACCCGGGGTGTGCCCCATCAATACAAACGCCGCATGCGTAATCCCATCTTCCCCCTGCCTTTGCGGCCTCTTTCCAGCCGAGTGGAGATAGCAGCGCCACGGTGCAAGATAGAAGAATGCCTCTCCACCTAGACGTTAAATGCGTGACACCCGTGGGCCCACTCCTTTACAATAAACGAGAAGATGAACCACCACCTCGCCCCCCTCTCTCCTCCGAGCTTGTCATATATCTCAGGGATGAATTGGGCACAGCCGGTATGCACTCACCTAAGGCTGTTTCCCCGCACACACATACATCCATCTCTTCGAGCGTCAACATGCCAGGAAACAGCAGCAGCAACGGACAAATGACCAGGCTGTTCATAAAGAAGGAGGGACGGAGGGGAACATTTGAGAAGGTGGCCTCTCGGTCTTCTCCACGCTCCTTCATCCTGTGACTCACTCACTGTGAGCGATTGCTATTGAGTGATGCACGTGTTGCACCTCGGAACACTGCAACATTAGTGCTCTGTTAGGTCACACAGGTCAAGCGTGCAGCAACATTGACAAGGAGAATGTGAGCAGGGGCAACTGAACGATAGCACTTGGCAACTTTTGCAGTAAAATGTCACTCAGTCCAACGAGCATTTTGCTTTTTATTTGACTTTTTTACTTATTTGAAGAATAAAAATAAAACAAGAGCAATAAACTGGGAGAAGCGATTGATGGGCCTTACAACCCGCATGCATGTTGGGACAATGAGCGGCTGATTTGATGATGAAAACTAGAATTCATGTTATGTAATAACTACGGTAGAAATTGGACAAAATCACGAGGGCTTTTTTTTTTTTTTTTTTTAAATAGGTGGACCGGGCCAAAGTAACCCAAGAATAGACAGGTCATCATATCCAGATCAGAGTGTATGGTTCCTCAGGGCTCTATCCTTGGTCCTCATCAGTTTATTTTTAAATGTACGTGTCTGAGAACAAATATTTTGATTGTGGAATGTAAGATATTGAACTGTGTTAAACAAAAGTGTCAACAATGAATACGGAATTCAGCACAATCAAATTAGCGTTTTGCAAAATAATTCTTTTTTTTTCTCAAAGAAGGTAAGGAGAGGTCTGTGATCCTCATTAATCTTAACTAAATGGATTTCAAAGCAGCAAGACAATTACAGTCTGGTTCATTGTTAGTTTCATCTGACAAAATCCACCTCTCAGTTTACATAGCATTCCCTGTTCCGACTCCTCAGTATATTTTACTTCCATGATCACGTCTGTAGCCCAAGGGGGAACTCTCTATGTTCTTTGAGAAAGTCTGCTGAAAGGACACTCGGTTATAAATTATAGAACAGTTTGCCTGCTCATCTTAGATTTTCTTCTGTGTTGTTTTCACAACAAAACTTGTACATTTTTGAAAAGCCTTTTGTATGTATTCATTCATTGGTTGCTAACAAATACGTCTATGGCTTTAAACCCATAGTGGGTTCGTGACAGTGTCGTAATTTAATAAAAATTCCAAATCAGTGACACAGTTGAATTTAGCGCAGCTCCCCGTGATATAATTTGGAACGCGAACCCCGATACCCCGTCTCAACCATTGGGGTCCAATGAGTGAGCAAAGACTTTCTAATTGACTTTGCACATTTTCCTGTTTGAAAAACATTTTTCCCCACATATATTGTTTAATCGGCTAGATCAAACAGCAAATTAGAAAAGGGCTTTCAGATGTATGCCTCTTCTTACATTCGGGGATAGGACGGCATAGGTCAATAATTTAACTTTGTGTTGGTGAATGTCCGGAGAACATTTGCGACAGTGAACGCACCTTGACAAACTCTGACTTTTTGATTGGCCGGCCACAATGGGTTCTAAAATTTTAAAGAGGGCAGATGGATGGAATGTTTTGGTAACCTCACCTCATCGGAGAAAAAAAAAAATACATTTAATTTTAAATTCTAGTGACCAAAAGCATTACAACAATATATAAGCCACAGTATTTAGAAAATAAAACATTAACAAGCTTTATTCATTTTTTTTTTCCCCCCCAAGTTCGGCGGGCCGGATTAAAACGTTTAACGGGCCGCATGTGGCCCCCGGGCCGTAGTTTGCCCACACCTGCTCTAGAGTGTTTAATGCACTGCTAGTACTACATTACTTAAGTCAAATTAAGGGTATTTGAAAGGCAATTTTTGAGAGGCTAGTGTGCATGAGCATTGTGTTGCTTTTCAATAACTGGCCACGTTCCGTCATTTTTGTAGGTTTGTGTGGAAGACAGCAAGAAGCGCAAAGAAGAACATTCTTGTTTTCACATCGCCGTGATCACTCCTTTTTGGTTTAACCGGAAGGTGTCTGCTCACACTTTTAGTCAGCACAGGTCCTCGGAGATGGATGTAACATCACCACCACAGGTGCTGGGGGAGGCAAATTAACACATGGGGAGTTCTGCTCGTGTATTTGGAGGGTGACACTTGTTGTAAATTAATCCAAGATTCAACCCGGTGCCTTTTCCTTTAATCTCACCCTGTATATGATCAAAAGTGCAAACACTCCCGGGGCAGTACGGTATAGAAGCATGAGAGGCATTAAATGAATGCGTTACATCAAAGAGAATATTAAGAACATACAGCTTCATTATGGTTGCTAGATGCTGTGGGAAAACCTATGTAAACAACACTGACCAATTCTTGGATTACCTTTTCTTTTGCACGTCACCTCTGGGAAACAACATCTGCAATATTTAAGATGTTTGACGACCCACACAAGAATTATTCAGAGTAAGGAGGAAGTTGTTTACAGTGAAAGAGCAGAGAAAAGCCAGCTTGCTACACAAACAGCAACCGTGACCTCAGGCGTGTTGAATTCTGCAGATGATGCACAAAAAAGTTGTTGATTCTTAGGCCTTCTTTAGTTTACCTTAGAGACTCTCTGAGCCACCTCGCGGCCGACGGAGAGTCCTTGGACGAAAGTGCGAGCGGCGAGAAACGCACGGGTGACTTGAGCCTTCAGCTTCCTGGGCACGTCTCCGAAAGGCTTGAGCTGATCCGTGTACTTGCTGACGCACTCCAGGTAGTCTTCAGTGATGACGTACTGGGAGTTGAGCAGCGTGAACATGCGCTCCAGCAGCCGCGACCAAAAGTCGTTGAGCATTTCCTCCAGGTTGACGTTGCCCCCCGTGTAGTAGCGCTTGAGCTCGGCGAAGAGGTTCTCGAAAACCTCGGCGTTCTGCATGTAAGGCTTGCCGTACGTTCGCTTGAACATCTCGTTGAAGGACCGCTCAGTGTTATCCAGCAGCTCCAAGAAGAATTCTGCAAAGAAAAAGTTCTTTCATGAGTAACATTCTTGAGTTAAAGTTCACTCACTGGATACTTTCTGTGCAATTTCTGCACACTTTTCCATTTTTTTTTTTTATTTTAGCCCCAATACCTGTTTTGAAGGGGCGGTCGTATCTCATGGAAATGAGCCTGTGCTCTTTATCCCCTCACCCTTCACTCTAGGGCAGGTGTGGGCAAACTACGGCCCGGGGGCCACATGCGGACCGTTAAACATTTAAATCCGGCCTGCCAAACTTAATAGAAATTAAATGAAGAAACCTTGTTAATGTTTTATTTTCTAAAGACTGTGGTTTTTCAAAGACATATATATTGTTTTAATGCTTTTGTTCACTTTTGTTTAAAATTAAATGTACTTTTTTTTCCCCGATGAGGCGAGGTTACCAAAACACTCCATCCATCTGTTCCTGGCTCGGCTGTCAAATTTTAGAACCCACCAATCAAAAAGTTTGCCCACCCCTGCTCTAGGGTGTGCAATCTAAAAACTGTTGGGTCAAAAGCAACCTAAATTGGGTGAACTAGCTAAAAAAACAGTCAAAAATGGCAACCAGCTTCTGCTAATTTTCACAATCAAAACCAATCTTCAACCCAATCTGTTGAGTCAAAATAATTACCGCAGCTCCCCTCGTGTCTATTTGAGTCTGTGCCAACACACGAATGTCATTTGTTACCAGATTTTGTAAAGATTTCAACACTTCAAAAATATTGAAAAGGATGACAGTGAACGTGTCATGGATGTACGTGAACTGGTTAATTTAAGTAAGAGCAACTGTATCGGGCAAATCTCAAATTGAGAGTAGAGAACTGATGTTGTACCAGGGTTTACGCTTGCTTCTCTCCCAAAGTCAGCTGGGAGAGGCTCCAGCTCACTTTCCACCCCACTGGGAGGGAAGATAATTTGATGCTGCACTTTAAAGTATTGTTGACTTTTATCTTTGACGTGGTACGAACGAACAAAAGCTCCACACGAAGCCTATTTCTGGGAAGCAATAAGTTTCATGTTTACAGTCTGTACTGTCCAGATCACGTCTGTCAAAATTCATTTCAGTTTTATTGTACAGTGTCAATTCAAGAAGCCTCTGCAGTATCTCGCAGCAGTTTGTATCATTGCTATTATTAAAGACAGTCACTTGTCTGAAAATCTCTTTTTGAGACCATTGCTTTAACTCTTAGAGGTGAAATCGGAGGCCCAACTTTTGTAAAGTTAATGCAAAAAAATAAATAAATAAATAGAGAAATAAAATTAAATTAAAAGTACCATATTTTCCAGAGCAACTCTTTTTGGGGGAAAAAAAAAAAAAGATAAACAAGCCGCACCAGGCAATAAGCTGCAGTTTTCCATGCAAAAAAAAAAAATAACTGCATGTACAGAACGATTTTGTACTATGAATGCACAAGGTACAATAACAGATTGTTAAAACGTAAAAAATCAAAATAAAAAAAAATAAAATGAAAAATTTAAATTATTTAGCATGTTTTCTGTACTATAGAGCGCCTCTAAAAAAATCCACAGAGATGTTGCACCGTTGTATTAGCCGCAAGGTTCAAAATCTAGGAAAAAAGTAGCGGTACAGTGCGGAAAATACGGTATTTTTCTCGTTCTTTTTGCTATGAACATGTCAGCATGAATCCGGTTTTGGACCGTTAATCCAGCAAATGTAAACACAGCGTGCTCACAGCATGGTCAATGAAGGGATGGCAAAATAAAGTTGCCCAGAGGTTTTTCAACAGAGGGTACACTCGTTGCGACTTGATCACTCGCGCCTCTTCTTCAGGTTCCAGCCACATAGTGCCCTCCATTTCCAAGACATGATTGATTAATCAACATTCAATTTTTTTATGCTTCTCCCTACATTCTTATCATTACCAATCCCCCTAACCTAACACAAGAAACAGATTGGACCAGAAACAGCTAAATAAACATAAAATGGTTCTACTTAGGCGCAAGATAGTAGAAGCATACTGAACCCAATCCTCGCAATTCCCTTCCGTTTCAAAGCTTTGCTTTAAAGTTTTATATATGGAAACTTTTAAACGATATCACCAGCTATGGCTTGGGATGCTCATTCTCGAGTCCAACGGCAGGGTGTTTATTCAATGCTAAGGAGCAATCTACATCAACTAATAGATAGCGTTTGCCGTGTTTTGGCTCAAAACCAACATCGATGCTCATCTCTCTCGCGCCTTTGCTGCTTTGCCGAGGAATGCATGAACTCACAAATGCACAAGCTCGATAAATAATGCAGCATCTAGATTTACGCTTTCCTCTCGTATCTCCGAGCAGCGAATGCCCCCGCGTCCATGATACCGCTTTTTTGTTCCGGACAGTCACGCTCAATTTCAAAAACTTTAATTTGATGAAAGGCAAAAAATGTAATAATCAATACTTGTGGAGGAGAAAAGCTGCGAGTGCAGAACGGAATGCGCTTTGTTGCAGATGAATGGAGAGTGGCAGCAAATCCCAAGAGGAAACCGCGCGGCTGGACAAAAACGATGTCTTCCCTTCCCTCCTTGTGACATTCACAATTCATCGACAGCAGCAGATCAAAATATATAAAATGCTTATTTATTCATGCGCTTCCAGGAATGATGTCCAGAGGAGAGAGAGAGGAAGTCTACATTCCTGGATGAAAGAGGCTAACCTCACTCCAGCGCTGACATTAGCAAGAGGCCGTAATTCAATATTATTTGATTTTTTTTTCTTGAAATATCCATTTAAAAAGAACACAATATTGATACTCGCATACATTACTTGATGGAGTGATTCGTATCCAATGTGCTGTGGCACACTGTTGCGCTGGAGAGACAATCACTAAAGTTACCCCCGGCTTATTATTCATTAATGACAAATATACTTACGATAGAGAAAGTCATGACATCCTGCAATTGAACGGGTTTAAATTTCACTCTGCGTAAATCAGTTTGTGAGTAAATTCAGACAAGGTCTTTATTATTTCAGCATTCAATATTTTTTTTGTGACAGTTTTGTCTGAAATTAGTCAAATGTCATCTAGGTGCTTTGGCTCAGTAAATACGTGGAAATACTGAGTTACTTGATGACGTGCGATTTGAAGTTCATCAAGGGTATTCATGCAGAATTAGACAAGTAACTGTGATTGGGTCTTTCTGTGAAACATTATCAGATTAGCATGTTTGAAATGAATACTGTCGGAAATTGTTTGTAAAATGTTGAGCTCACCCTTTTTTTTTTTTCAAGCGTCGCTGAAAAAAAAAATGTTAAACACAATTATTTTAGGAATAATTGAAATCACGATTATAATTAGGATTTTTTTGAGAAAAAAAATATTTTATCTTGAATTTAAAAAAAAAAAAAGAGAGATTCAAATGTATAAAAAGAGTATTGTTTCCTCATATAAAGAAACACTGCAGTGGAGTTTACTTGCCATTACTAACAAAGACATCTCTGACACCTGCAGTCCAAACAAAAGCGACTTTTATCGGAGGTCTCGTCCGACAAACTATCAGCTCAAGTGTGACGTATCATTTTAAAACCATTCTTCCTGTTTCCAAGGAAACCTTCAGAGCTCTAATAAGAAATGAAAGTTTTATATGCTGCATTCCATCGGGCGCGCCATTGAAATCACCTTAAACATCAAAAAGACAGGTGGCTATTTCTCGCCCAAGACTTTTCACCTCTGCATATGAGGTGATAAGACATCCCTTCCCACACAGTCTCATGTCGGGAGCGAGGGGGGATTATTATATCTCATTAAGAGGAACTGACTCCATTGAGGAACCTACGAGAAATGGGGAGGTAAGAGTGTGTAAGTGTGTCTGTGTTGGGTAATGAGCCCCCCCCTTCCGCCTCATGTAAAATCAGCCCTGTGGTCAAGGCAGTCGCTGTGGGGGCTCCTCCTCACAGCTCGGCACACAAGACCATGAAACAAAGCTTAATAATGCAAAGTTTGGCTCTGAGCTGCTCTTGTCAATCTGCTGAGCAAGAAACCATGTTTTGTTTAATCCGACGAGAGGAAGGCTACTCCGCCCGCTTGCATATTAACAAGGGCTTCTTATCTCCATATGAAGGGCTGAGGTGGCATCCAGTGAAGTGCTACAAACGGTTAACCTTTTATCAAATTAAACCCGGCAGCCTTTTCATTTTGCCTTTTGTTCGTCAAATAAGAAAAATAAAAAAAAATTAAAAATGTTGACATTTAACACTACAGAGTGTTAACATGTCAGTGTACTGGAATGCGAGTTATCTCCACATGATCTAAGAACATGTGTCATACTGCACAGAATAATAGTTGCTTGATATTTTATCTTCTAAGCTGGCTTCACCAATCATTGATTTTGGTGTTTTGAAACTGCATGTCCATATTGTGGTCCTCACGAGGCAGTTAAAGATTCTGACAAGTTTATTACACGTAAGCAAACCATTAGGCTTACAGTTGCTTCCTCACGCAATACGGTGCAAACAAGTCTATATATGGTCTTGGTGACACATCAAAACCCCAAAAAGATCATAGCATCAACTGAAAAGAATAATAGGAAACAATAAAATAACCAAAACAAGGATGAAAAAAAAAAATGCAGCCAAAAAGAAATGTGTATTTCTTCTGCCATTCCTGTAGCAAGTGCTGCAAAGCATACTGCGAGCCTCCCAGCGACGCTACATTATCTTAGCTATTAGCAAGTCTTTTCTGCCATTCTCTGTTATGAATTCTCCGCCAACCCTTTGTGATATCGCCACTTACATAAGAGTATCTAAGTCGCTTCCATAGAGGCAATGATTAGCGAGTTATGCCGCGTTGACGACGCCACACTGCTAGCGAAGATTACAGATGTAGCGAGTTAGCATTCATTGATTTTTTCAACCAAAATCCCCTACAGGGGCAATGTCCTTGCTGTCAGAGATCATAGAGAGTTATCGTCCGATAACATCTGTTGACAAAATCCATTTGTTATTGGAGTTATGAACCAAAAAGTGTGTGAACCAAATCAATTTTTTCGTTTTAAAATTATCAGAAATAATATCAATGAAATCCAGCCTAAGAACAGAGTTCGACAAGCGCCCCTAATTTTTGCTGCAAATTTTCATACACAGTAAAATATATTCAAATGAACCAAAACGTTAGAGTACTTTTCAAACACAGTTTTAGCTCGTTACGCCAACATAGCGCCTCTATTTGTTCCTGGATTTGGTATTCACAGATGACTTACCATCAAACTTCTGATGTCTGGACACAAACATGCTCCTCAAGGTATGACTCATCTCGTCAACCAGATCACTAAACTCCTGCTTGCTCCGCTGGCCAAAGGCGTCCTCCATTTCTTGAGTGCAACATGTGTTCCCCTGCGGACACACTCGCAGATGTTCGCCTGTGAAAAGAAACACCAAATATTTAACAAGTCATGGTTGGAGCACGTATGCCGACTGCCAAACACCATCAAATTCTTAAAATCGGCAGTTAATAATAAAAAAAAATAAAAAAAAGACCTGGATCTGAAAACAGGTGGAATTTTTAAGGGGTTAATTGATAGCACACAAATTTAATTAATTAGTCAAAATTAATCTCACTTTCTCATGACGAAAAACAGCATGGCTCAGTGTGCTGGATAGATGGTTGATATTATATAAACTGCCCGACAGACGTTTGTGTGAAAATAGTGCAATGAAGACTTAACTGCTTTTAGCCAAAGCACTTCACACTTTATGTGAAACATGTTGCAGGGAGCAAGGACACCAAGCAAGTTAGTCTCAGGAAAATTTATTTTTTGCTTGAGTTTTCACAAAGTCCTTTAAAAGCTAGAATATGACCAAGTGGAATATACGAGTCTGACACTTGTCAAAATTATCAGCAAAATTTATTAATCAGTTTTTATTAGGCGTTTGGGAACGGTAACGTTGCCTATTTTCATATGACCTGTGATTGGCTGGTGACCAATCTAGGGTCTACCCCACCTCGTCCCCACAGTCCGCTGGGATTAGGCTGGTTTTTCGATGCTTAACTCTTGTTCTGCAAACGCAATATTCATCAGAATGCCGTGTTTCAACTAGCGGGCACGCATAGAATATTCATATTCTTGTAAAGAAAATTTTGGGTTGACTTCCCCTTTAATGAGCGACTTTTCCCATGGCTGTCGTCTTTTCTGTCTGTCTTTAGCTAAATGGACGACTAAGATTAACTTCGATATTCTTGGCATGCGGCACAAAGAAGCCTGGAAAGCCTTTTCTCCCCTCCAAATTATGCTGGCACAACATAACCTTTGACAACATAACCAGAACTAAAATTTATTCAAAGGAAATAAATAAAAAATAAATTACAGAGAAGACAAAGTTTCCCAAGTGGCGTTTAACTTCTGGCACTGAAATCACACAGTGAGAAGTATAAAGATGTCCTTTATTAGTCCCACAATGGGGAAATTTGACATATTTGAAATTTGAAATATGACACTATGTACAATATTCCACATGGCTGTCATGATGCGGCTGAGAACGAATTGTATCGTTGATGCCACCAGTCAAAGTTAAAGATAAATCAGTGGGAGAGAAGGCGCTTACACCGCTTTAGAAGATTCGGCGGGATATTACATAATTAATGACATTGGGGAGAAGTTAATGATGCACATCATTCTCTTCCCCCGAGCGGTGATTTAGAAAGAGCTACAGAAATCTTGGGAAGTTCAGTCTATCTACAAACTTGACGAACACTTTCGCGGCTTACAGAATCTATTTCTAAACCATCTTCATTGACAAGTCTCTTTCACACACACACATTAGATTCACAATTTAACACTAACACTGGTATTTTGGCGCTCCGACAGTCGGTGACAATGGATTGGCATCCATTGCGGGTCATGTAAACCATTCATAGAATAACGGTTAGCATGTTTGCCCCACAGTGAAGAGGTTCTGGGTTCAAAAATGCATTCTGACCATTCCTTCCACATTCGAAAAATATTCATGTTGAGTTTATAGAAAATTAGAAATTGTGAATTTGTTGATACCAGGAGTCACTGACATTTTACAACTCAGAGCTAAATTGTGGATGCAGAAAAATGAAAAAATAAATACATTTGCTCAAATTACCTCTAATAATGTTATTATTGTGTCACTAAAAACAAACTAATGATGTTTTTAAATATGATGGCACAACACCCACAAATTTCCATGCTTTCTGCCATCCCAGCAACGTTTTTTTCATGAACACCAATGCCATGGAAGACAATACAAAACCACATTTTGCACGTGTCACGGCAACTTGGTTTCATAGTAAAAACGTGCAGGTACTTAGATTGGCCTGCCTGCAGTCCAGACCTGTCGCCCATTGAAAATGTACTTCGCATTATGAAGCATAAAATACGACGTGAGAATGCGAGAGAATCAACTCCAACAAAGCTTCAACAATTAATGTTGTAATTTCCCAAATGTTTATTGAATGTTGTTAATTGGAAAGGCGATGTAACACATTTGCCTTTGTCCAAGCTTTTTTTGGAACACGTCACAGTCAATTCGAATGTCAGGATTATTTGCTATCAGTTTGATTAATTAAAAACTCATCTTTGTCGTGATCAATTAAATATAGATTGAATATGATTCGCAAATCATTGCAATCTATTTTTATTTTCAATTCACACAACATCCCAACTTCAGTAGAATTGGGGTTGTATAAATTGTCAAATTGACTCGTGACTCACGCCTGCGTGGAGGACTGCCGAACAAAGCAACATTTACTTCCTAAGTGCTCTCAACAGAGATTCCGAAAGGCCAATTTTCTCTGCATCAAGTCCTTTTTCTGTCTTTTCATTTGTAGATGCGATTTACCGCATGTCTTAAAAGAGAGCTTACAGCCTTGTGTAACTGTATCAATACAGGCTGCTGGATCACTCTCAATCTTCTCAGCTTTTCAAGTACAGACAATTCCACCTTAGGGGAACACTTGAGACAAACAGCAAGTGTTTGTCCTCGGATCAACGTAAAGAAAAAGCATACACAGTTTTGGAACTTCGAGATATATTGTTCTTATTGTCGATTTTAATTTGCTGTTCCAGGTTCGACATGTTATTTAGGCATTTGGATTCATCTGTTAGTGGCATTCTGTTTCAAGGTTTTACCAAGCACATAATACATATCACAGTTTTATTAATTATGTATTGTATATGAGAAATTGTTCATATTTATAACAGTAAAAAAATGCTTATAATTTATTTGATCAACTGCGTCCATATAAGATTGCAGAGTTTTCTGAATTGAAAGAACGAAATCTGTCCCGGACTGCGTAGACGTAACCCAACCTCCAACTTTGTTCTTCTTCAGTTCACAAACTACCTGACCTTGATTCAACAGTGCCCCTGCTGGTTACAGCCAACTCAACCCAATCACATTTAATCAACATGATCAATTCATTGAGTGTTATGCCCAAATTTGAAGGAAATTGTGAGATGACATTTATTCTGCAAACTAAAACTACAATAATAAACACACCCAACAATGTCAATAAAAACTATTATCTTCATGTCTTCTCTCTTGTTACAGTAACTATATAAATCATTAGATTGTGTAAGTGACCCAAACGCTTAATTCCTCTTCCATTACCGTACATTTTATGCATTTGCAAATGGCCCTCTCCTCCAATTCCACATCTTCTGAATAAGCAGCAAATAAACATGAGCCTCTATTAGTCGAGAAGAATAAAGAAAATGGATTCAGGGATCATCTTAGTGGTGCACCCTGCCACTGTGAAGAGAATACGACCTGCAACCTTTTCATCGGTTATGTCTCGTCGAGAGTGGGGACGGAAAAAAAAAAGTAGCATCTTCACATAACATCCCTTCATTGCCGTCTCCCACATCACTAAGCCCGTCATATATCAACGGACTACATATGGGCAAGCGGCTTTCAAGGGACACCAACACTCAGAGGAGTACTGTGCCCTTCCTATTCAAGGTTAAAACAGCTCGGTGGCCTTACTGGATCATACCTGCCCGACAACATATCACATAATCGAGACGCGGGAGTGAAGACCTTATTTTCTAACGACAGACGAACACCTCTTGAATTCTGTGCACCCGTTTGTTGTAAGGTTTTAGAAGAAATGTAGAAAAAGATATTGGAAATAGGTTGTTGGCTGTGAAATGGAAAAAAATCCTAGTTTTAAGGCATTATTTGGAGTAGTGCATAAATCCCTCACAATCCAGGTAAGAAAAACTCATAAAATTCTAATAAAGTACGGGCTCAGTGCATTTATATTAATCGTGAAATAGAAGATCTATTTATTGGGTCGACTACGTTGTCAATGAGGTGGAGATGAAAATGATTGACAAGATCATTAACCGCAGGAACAAAAGAGGATAAAACAGTGTTAGATATTAATGTACTGTATTACATTTTAACTGCGGTTAATTCAGCCGAAAAATCACCTCTATTCAATCACATCTAATCATCCATACGAGTAACACATCACTTATAGGTCACGTGTGGCAGGTTTTTCTTTTCCACCACAGCTCAATCCACTTGAACCAATGTGAGTGGACTTTAACAACGATAAATGGCTTAATTCATGCCGTTATCCCGGTCTTCCGTGGGTTGAAATCTGAGGTAACTAAGCAACCAAGTAACCAACAAACAAAATTTTAAAAAAAAACGCTTTGTGGCGTAAAAATGGCAAGCAACAACAGAAATTGAACTTATGTTGGACTCTAATGGGGCAGCTGCTGTTATTTGCTGCATCTTGGAGCACCATCTTGGGAGTTATTTGGTTTTTAGCACCTGGAATGTTTGTGCTTACAAAGGCCAAAGTAAATGGCTATTGACAAAAAAATAAAATAAAATAAAATAATAAAAAAAAAAAATAATAATAAAAATAAATAAATAAATAAAAATAAATCATTAATCATGGATTTTTTTGTGATTAATTAGTTATGAAAATTAATCACTTGACAGCACTAGTTTAGTTATTTCGCTTTTTTGATAGTTATTTAACTTGCTTTCCTTCACCAGTATAGTTTCTTGCTAATATTTACTTTCTCAACCCATTGAGAGGTCTTCAGGGTCGTGCATTGTGCTTCATTTAATTTGAAAGCAAAGTCATCTTTTGTTTCTGTGCTCATGGCTGTTTTGGCCGGTATTAAGGAAAGTTTGATTCCCATCAGATGCTTTCGATGACCCTGAGCAAGGCACTCAGAGGGAGTTATTTCACATGAATAGCCGTGTTTATTAGTCAGACAGAAGAAGAGGCTTGAAGCATGGAGATGCATGCCCGTTTAACCTTCCTGTATTAAGCCAATCGCCGTGCCGCCGTCTAACAAGAGCTTGCACAGCTTTCTAATGAGCTTTGACTCATTTTAATTACGGCAAAACAGGTTAAGCATGAAATCAGAGCCACTTTTAGTGTGTTTACAAACTGCCATCACGAGTCGCAATTACTTTGCGTCACTCGCATGACAGAGACCTTATGCGCTTTCAACTCTATTTGCTGCTTTATTCTATTCATTAGTTAAATATTAGAAACAACTCTCAGTATGATTAGCACAGCAAAGTTTGACAGTGTCAATCAAAAGGGAGAATGAACATCGGGGACCCGATTTACTAAGATTTTAAATATCAGGCACACAATTACGCAATCATTTTAACAGTTTAAAGTGAAGTGTGTGAACGGAAGCGAAAAAAAACATACTACCAAGTTATGGAAAAAAAAATCATCTAAATCTATTATGTTGCAATAATTTTCATTTCTGTCATTTGAAACATATTAACATGAAGTGAAAAAAAAAATCCAACCTCCCCATTATCTCTCATTTCACCCGCACCTCCTGGCCATGGATAGCACAGCTGGGCTGCTTGTGCCAGCCTTTTTGCGGGGTTTAAAGACGCAAAATCAGTCATACCACTCCCACATCTGTTTGCATGAGTCATCAAGATTGCACATGCCAACCTTTCGGAAATCAGTCGTTATCTGTCAAAGTGATTGGCTGGTTATTGCTCTTGCGGATAAACAGTATAGCCCTGCTTTCTGTCGGAGGTCTAAATTAAGACACCGTAGCCATATTTTTATATAACTTATCTGTAATTGCCCCATAAGTAGCATCATTATGCTTAGTCCCTTTTGTGAGGCATTCAAAGCTGCCATCTCCAAAAAGTTTTTAGCCGTGTACCTGGCCAGAGAGATTCGCGCTTTGCCATCTGCTGCCACCCAAACACTATTTCATAAACTCTCTGTTGAAGTCATAGGCTTTTGTGTTGTTCTAAGTTACTTTATTACTCCATACTTTGCTTTGCTAATTTGGCTCATTACATATTTTTGGGTCGCTCAATCATCCTTTTGTTAGCTGTCAGCCTGTTTGGTTGGTTAGAATGTTAATTAGGAAGAACCTACTTGGATGGGGAACGCAATGTCGGTTTATTAGTTTTCACTGGATTCAAGTCAGCTATGTTCATGCGCACAATTGCGCAAAACAGATGTGTTAAATTGCATTCAGCAGCATTTGTTTGTGAAAATACCAAAATAAAGTCTAGCCCGCCCCGGCAGAGAGATAGACTACGCCTCGTGCGAATATATGCGACAGTAACAAAAATCGAGCCCTCAAAGTGCTGCACCACTGACCTGCGACGTTGGGACGCTAATGGTTAGCAATCCAACATGTCGCCCAAAAATATAATTATATCTTAAAAAATATTTGAGCGCATCTGGACTGTAATCCGTGACTCTCCTGTTCCTGAATCATCATTATTACTGATGACATTCTTCATTATCAAAATGCATAGAATACAAATTGACTTTCAATTTAGCACATCATTTTTATAAGTGAGCCATATAAGTATATTGGATAAATCAGTAATGTTTATAATTATTTATTACAGTTTACACACTAGCGTGCTTCACAACATTTCCACGGAAATACGTTTTTTAAACTTGGAATATATATCACGACATTGTAAAATAAAATTGTATGAGTGTGAATTGTCCATGAACATCAGCATACATGCATAAGCCAATGCATTCTCATACTCGCTTTCCCTTCCACTTTTAATAATGTCTCCAGAGGCTTTGTGTACAGAATAGCCAAGTTCCCTCCTCAAGTTCAAACTCGCATCAAATCAATTCCAGTGACACTATATCACATTTTGGGTCATGTCACAAGTCATAATGTGCTTTAAATAACTGGCGGCTTCTGCAGGTAGAGACAGAGGGGTGTACGGTTGTCCTTGGGCGGGAAAAAAAAGGACGGATTCAAGACAGAAATGAATTTCCGGCAACATAAAACATTCGACAATGAAAGCAGTACGGTACGTTTGTAGGATGGGAATATTTATATATTTTTTTTTTAATCCTCGGGAGAGTCGGCCTGATGGGGAAAGCAATATAGAGAAAAAGGGTTTCATCCACCAAGCAAATGTGTCAGTTTTTTATGTACATGTCAAAGTATCCCGCTGCAACATGCACCGCGTAGGTGTTAAAAATAAAAATGGAAGAAAAAAAAAAAAGTGTGGCATCAATGAGTGGGTGTTTTCATCATAAAAATATATCTACATGCTAAGAAAAAAAAAATTCTGTCAAGAGAAGAAAATGTCACTAGTTTTGTTTGCTGGTTTAGGTTGGTTGGTTGGTTCCTTGTTCGTTCATTAGTTAATTGTTTAGCTTGCTAGCTGCATAGCGAGGGCCTGCGTAATGTTTAGAATTTGGATAATGGTTCGTTTATTTCACAAGTCAATTATGTTCATTTTTTTAGTTGGTTGCCCAGACAGTTGGTTAATTTGTTCATTAGCTAGTTAAGTTAGTTAGATGTGTAGATTTCTGATGAGTTAATTAAGAAGAACCAACTTTAGTTTTATATGTTTTGCCATTATGTAATTTTTAACTTCTTAGCTAATTACTTAGAAATAATTATTCAGGATTTGGATGTCCGTTAGTCTTTGCTCGTGTTGTCCGTTAGTTTCGGTCATTCGTCCGTTCATTAGCGGCACAGTACCGAGATGCTAGGTTGGCTAGCTTGTCAGGAAAACCTTAATATGAGGATTTGAATAAGGGTTTGTTTATTATGAGAGTTTCTTTGTTTTTTGTGTTTACGTGTGTTTGTGTGTCATATCAGTCGGTTAGAGGCCTACAGCAGCTTCATAACAGACATTATGTAACAATGCTCACAGTGCTTAATCTTCACCTTTTTTTTGTTGGGGGGGGGCATGAATTGCTTATTTAGCATTTAAGAAGAGCTTTGATGTTCTATTTTTTCCCCCTTTATATTTTGGACAAAAACAGCTCATTTTCTGTCATTGCCTTTTAATTAAGGAAGTAAAACAATACAAATTGTTTTCAAAATAAAACCAATTTTGGGGAAATGTCCCTTAAATAAAAAGGCATATTTATATTTTTAGAAAATAGTTTTTTTAAATTCTGTATACTAGTATTGACTCAAAACTTCATCATATACAGTATCTGGTCAGGCTTTGGCTTAAAAGCGTGTATGAAATTCTGGCAGGACACTGCATCGCCCTCCTCCATTCCCTGCCACCATTTCGCAAATAGGCCAAAGGTTGTCATCACACAAGTTGCCTGCAAATCTCACGAGACCTCAATTCAACAAGCATCCAGACAGCATTTGACGTATTTTGCTCTTTCATTTTTTTTTTTTTTTTATTTGCTTGCTCTTGTTTTTTTGTTTTTTTTTGCCTGATTCCTAACGAGGAACAGCCTTGACAAGCTGTCTTAAAAGATGAACATTATCCATCTGATCACTCCAGCCACACTGATATCAAGGTTAATGTGGACTTTTTTGGGGTTGTTGTTTTGTCGTGGTTAATTATTTATTTTATTTTTTCCCACTTTGGCACTACACCGTTTAGAAAGTCCCAAAAATATGGTGTATGGCATGTTTGGATACCCCACAGATGGCTTTTATGAAAGTAAACCTCATGGAAATGTTTATTCACCTCATATATATGCACTTAGAATTGGCCCTGCATTCACTAAAATAAACATAAAAAAACATATGATCTGGCTGGCCCGATCTAGTGCGAGAACTTTGAATAGAACGCCTACGAAACTATATACGTTAATATTAAGAACAGTGGATAACTTATTTTTACACTTGTATGAAAAGATTTTTTAAAATGTTACTTGAAACAATACCTGCTAGTATCAGTTAGACCCAACTCAAAAGATGTTCTCTGCTAAAACAAGCTTTCCAAAACTGAACAAAATCTGTGTTCAGAAAGTAGAATAAACTCAGTCTTTCCCTGTCCATCAACCATTTCAGGCAAACCGATCAACATTTATATGCAATAAAATTATCGCCACCAAGCAGTTGAGATTAAGCAGCGTGCCAATGCTGAGGGACGGTTGGTGGCATCACTTTTCCCATTTGGCCGAGTGCATACATATTTTATAAATCAACAGTCCGGAGGTCATCAGGCAAACAAAAAAAGTCATTTTTGCCTTGCTCAAAAATATTACAGTGACGCAAATATTGTCAAATTAACTAAAATGAGAGTTACATTAATGAAAGGAAATACATAAAATCTCATGAGGCTAAAATAGGGGAAAACAACAACAAAGCAAGCAGAGCTCCTTGTAAAAATAAAAGTTAAGACAAAATGCACAACATGCTTGACCTGGAGGCTAATGCTAATGGAATATTCATGCACAATAAAACTGCTGCGAGGCTTACCGATATCAATGCAGTTAAGATTAATGTGTGCATTTAAGAACGGCACATTTAGGAATGAATGAATGTGAAATGAACCTTTTTTTTTTATTATTGTTGATTACTGCACAGTATAGACTGAAAGAGGATGAGGAGGCCGTTATGGGTTTTTAGTCCATGTGCTGCTTCGACATGCATGCCAACATGCTCTGCATCCACTTAGCGGAGGCGACGGCACCGCGGGGCAGCAGCCGGTGGCACTTTACCGATTATTACCTTTCGCTCAGCATTTAACGGCTTCCTCATTAGCGCTTTGTGCCAAGACTACTCTCTCGTCAGCACTCAGCTCGAAGGGCGCATTCCCCTCGCCTCAAAACAAACCGACAGAGTGCGAGGGGCAGACATCGGCGTTAACAAGACGGCCGCTAAAGACAGATGGGCGCAATGAGGCGTTTGGAGGGAGGGCTTTGTCACGTTTTGATTTGGTGGGTAAGAGACGCCTTGAGGTAAGCACACCGATCTGACATGCGACAAGAAAAGGTTAGGCATGCTGGATTTTTTAAGCGAAATTTCAGCATGATATGAAAATGCAAATTGAATGAAGTTAGTTTGACCTTCTCTAAAGTTTAAAATGCACATGTTGCATTAGTGGTCATAAAGAGACAATTGATGTTTTGGGTCCTGTTAAAGGACCTGAGACACATGGCAGAGACCAAACTTTTTGACAGTGAGCATCCCATTTCCCTCCCGAATGCATTTACAGTCATGATTTTTTTTTTTTTTTTTTGCACTGCATAGATTCAAGGCACCGTGTTCACAATGCAGCACGTCAGCCACGGAACTCTTCCAGTGTATATTTTCACGTTGATGGATTTTAGTAAGTCTGGGTCCCGGTGAGAACCAAATTTTTAATTTTCAACGGGAATCTGTGCTTTAATTATTACCGTTCTCCCCTGTATTAAAAACCATTCAGGCTAAAGAGATTACACTTTATTAAAATTGATTTTTATGATAGAAATAGTCTAACCGTGGTGATGGGAATGATTCATGTAGTGCGAGCAGCTTGTAGTATTAAATTAATGAAATTGAAACAGAAAAAAAGAAAAGACTGTCTATCTTTTTTTCATAAGCTCCTTCCATCCAGTAATTTAAAAAAATTGCAAAAAAGTTGAAAGTAAAAAATTCTAATATGAAATAAAAATAAATATGAAATAAATACATAAAGATGAAAAATATAACTAAAAAAGCCACGGATAGGATGGAAACATATTGTCACACTGTCCTAACGTCTGGTGAAGATCACTTCATCCGCAGCCAGCTAGCTCTCCTCGCCTCAGTTTCAGTTTTACCACTTCAAAAATATGTAGTGTGAAACTGCAAATAAAAAGACTACTGCCAACAAAACGACAAAGTTGGAAGAAAACAAGGGACTGCGTCAACAAGGGCGACACCGGTCGGGGACAATTCTTTTATCCAGGAGGAGACTGAAGGCCACTGCAGCCGAGTGGAGAGCAATACTGCAAAAGGGAGAGCTTGTCAGTGTGTCGATATTTGCCATTTCAAGCTGAGTGAATTGTATTGTTAGGCCTGGAACTAGAAGAAGTACCTTGTATTGCGTTCCCGATGGGAAGCGTCAAGTAACAATATGGAGTGCTTTGCTAAGGAGCATGTCCTTGTTTATCCACTTGACTTTTCAAAATTCATGTCATTAATGCATTTAGAGTATGGTAATTTAAAAACCCTCTAAAGTCAATTGAGATATTTGTTTCCAAATACATCATGGTGACTGAAGATCATTCCTACACGTGAAAAAAAAAACAGTCGTGCAAAATATGAGAACTATGCACCTGTGGAGATATAGCGTTAAACCCTTGCCCATTTATGTTTTTTAAAGACGTGGCTAAAACAGAGCCCGTTGACACACAAATTGCCTCTCCCCTTCTGCATACAAATTTGAGCGCCTTTGTTTGGATCGGCCATCGACCGCATCTTCCTTTTGGATTGTCCATAACTAGGTCGCTTTGAGCGCATCATCGTTAGCCAAGTGGGCAAACCGCAATGGACACTTGGGGGCAGAGCAATATTCATTTATTTATTTTAAGTCAGACGTGATGGTCAGCATGTGTGGCCGCTTAAGAACATTTCTGTGGCCTTTATAATGATTCGGTGTGATATATTGTATTTTCGAGGTTCAAACACATACATAAAAAAAGATGCTGTTGTGATAGAGACGCTTACTGTAAAGTGGGAAAAAAAAGCCACATACTCTACACAAAATGAGGCTTCAAAATTTGCTCTAAGTAACAGATGTCAGTTTCAGACGCCCCATAAGATGGATTTAAAAAAAAAAATTGCTGCTGAATTCAGAATCTATACAATTAATATTAACTATTGTTACAATACAATAACATTTTTTATACCACATTTCACAACAGATGCAGCTGTAACAAAGCACTTTCCGTATGTGGGGAGGCACAAAGCATATTTTTGTTCACAATTTTTGACTCGACTTCCTCTAAACTGATGTCAAGTAGGGGACCGCAAAATATCATCCAGCGGGCCATGAATGGCCCCCAGGCCACAAGTTTGAGACACCTGCTTTACAAGTCACTTTTTGTATAAACTAACGGCCCTCCATTCCCAAATATTACATGGCAAAAAAAAGAGCACGTTTCAGGTGAATAAATCAACGTTTCCAAAACCTAAAATGTAATTTTAAGTAGCTGACACAGTCCAAAAAAAAACAACCCTCTTTCACCGACTTGGAGCGAAGGAACACTGGATGAGTGCCAAAAGCCACAAAAAGAATAAACTGAAATCTTCCATTTACAGATAAGTTCCGGAGATACATTATCAATGGGGTACTTCTGTTTTTTTTTGTTTTTTTTTAACACAATGAACCTGAAATAATCAGTTTGAAAACCATCTGCGAGCATAAGTTTCTTTGGGCAGCTGGAGCCCAAATAGAAAAACAATTAACAGCATCCTGTGCTGCAGGTTGCATCGAGCAGATGCAACCGAACAAGGTCTTGGGATTAACGTGGCACCGACTGTCTGGCTTTCACAAAACAGGAGCCACCTTGTGATCGCAGACATGCAATTGTTTTACAGGTGTAGAGCAAAAAAGACTTAACTTGGGCAGTGTGCCACATGCTGCTTCACAAAGTCTGAATAGATTTATGAACTAATCACATCTACCCATCCGTTGTCTGTAGTATTTGTCCTCATTCGTCAGCTGGAGCCCATCCCAGCTATTCGCACTCATATTCACGCCTACGGGCTATTTAACGTCTTCAAATAAGTTATCCCAACAAAATCATTAACGACGAAAACCAGAGTAGAGTTACAAACCCAGAACTGAAGAACTGTAAAGCAGACGTGCTTCTCCAATAAATCACATGCAGTCTTGACACTTTCCTGTGTTTTATCATTGTCAATTAGAACTCCATTTTATGCCGAGTATGCATCATTTTGTCCTCATAGTAAGCACAGTATATGAGGCATATGTTTATTTCCCGTCTTTTTCCCAAGCCTTTTAATTCCCTCGCATCTGCAAAACCATCTGCTCATCCTGTTCGGGGTTGTGGTGAGCAGGATCCATCTGACATGGAGCGAAAGGCAGATTACACCCCGGACTGGTCGCCAGTCAATTACAGGGCGCGCATAGCGCCAGACAAGCATTCCCACTTACATCATCACTGCAAGCTCGGGAAGAACACTCAAACTCCATCTAGGAAGGCCACAGCCGACATCTGAAGAGAAACCTCAGAACTGTGAGTCAGACATGCTAATGTGCTATTTTATGTTATAGAAAAGCGCATGAAGTGGAATTTAAACAGAACCTCGAGGCGCACAGCTCCCGCTGGTAAGTGTCACGTGACAGCTGAAATAATGACTTATGTGAGAATATATGCATCTCCAAAGCCAAATGTTATCTTTGGGTCACGGTGTTTGATCACAGCCCTTGTAACAATATATTATAAGGTGCACAGGAACATGACTGATTGCTTTTATAGAAGGATGCATCACTTCCTGGGATTAACGCAATGTTAAACAAACGAGAAAATTCCCAGCCCTGCTTCCTTTGGCCCACGCTTCAGCGGAGGTTATAAAATTCAAGTATTCCCTTGCTTCTGCTCTTTATGTGGACATCGTCGTTCGTGACTGCGACGCCGGCAAACGACGCCTCGCAACGGCTCTGTGGAGAGCGAACATCACGGGGCCATTTTGCCCGTCACGAGCGCGACGGATGAGATGCGAGTTGGTGTCGGCGTTCAAATGAAAATCCCCTCCGTAGCAGCAAATGCCGTCATTTGTTTGAATTCCTCCTCCTGGATGAGTTTGACACCATCAGATTACATTGAGAGGAGCAAGAACAGCCTCTGAGGAAGACATATTCCATTCAACGATGATAGCGTTGCTTTTATTTTAGCCATTGACGGAAAACATTTGTTTTTGATCTCAAAGGATAGCAACCGCTGTACTTTTTTTTTTTTTTTTTAATTCTACAAACAGTTGTTTCTGATACCGTTACTCCTGCCCTTTGGATATTTTTGCTAAGGTCACACACATTTGTTTTTTTTCTTTGCAGATCTCACAATGTTTTTGTCATGAACCGCTTCAGGTTTTCCTTGATCTACCCGTTTAAGGATTGTAACTCTGTAGTTGTTCGTGGTTTCTTTCTTTCTTCTGAATATTCCAAATGGTTGTATTGGCTTCGGCCAGTGATGGCGCAATGTTTCTGGACGATTGTCCATCACCTCTCATATTCACAAGGGCTTGTGTTTCGACCCATAGACGGCTTTCTGGTTTTGATGTTGGCTCAACCTATAATTGGTACGAATCTCAAAATGACAAAATACAGGCCAAATCTGAAACTTAGCATATGCAGCAACGACATTACATTCCACACCACCCATATAAGCATAGAAACACCCTAAATACTCCCCGAGGCATGTTTGTACTGCATGTATGGAAAAAGCTTTAAACATGCTGTAACTTTCCACTCAAGCCATGTAAACGAGTTATTCCAAATGAAATCGAAATTTTGATTTATCCCGAATATTTGAACGCATACATCTTACAGTCGATTATGTGCTGTTGGCTGAAGATATAAAGATCCGTGCCCCCGCCCTGAGAGTTGACACAAATTCAGCGCGGCTAAATGTCCGAAATACAACCAGTAGGGGTTCGTGTGCACATTCTTGCTCTTGTCCGCTTCAGCCTGTGTAAGCGGAAAATCGATCGGCACGGTAATTTTTTTTTTATCTCGTGATGAGTACACGTTTGATGTCAATAAATCCAAACTTATTGCGGAGAACGCTTTTCTATTTTCACAGGTTGAAGTGGACAAGAGTAGTAATGTGCATTTGCATTACGGTCGCCGTTTTAGACAACAGAACTGACAATAGGAACAATATTACCTCAATTAATTGCCTCCCTGCTGTGACGTAGATGCTGAAAGCGGAAAAATAGAACAACTCAAGCTCCAAAAGCATGCCAATTTGTCTTCAATCACATCACAAAAAAACTAAAATCACTACAGAGTCTTTTAGTACTGTCATTTTGCAAACCTACTTACGTAAGTGCCAATGTTAACGTCAATCAAGCGTCCCTTTAAAGAGACATTACTAACTTACATATCTTGTGAAAAATATTAAGTGATGTAATTTCCCACTTGACAGCTGGGAAGTCACTCCAGAGACCAGACTATGGCACAATAATCAATTAAGAAGACCCTTTTCAATAATATGTCCCCTTTAACAATGACGCGGCCATATAGAAGCACAAACGGCAGGTGATTTGCAATTGGAGCAGAAGGACAGCATAAAAGTCCAAAGGCGTCATCGTAAAGCTCTTCCCAAATCCGTCTCGTCATGTGTGACGGACAGGAAGGTCACCGTGGTCTCGTAATACATCATCGACCAGTCTTAATCACCCCAGCCCTACCATGCAGGGACTCCCATTTAACCTTTCTAATCCTTTCCCTTCCATTACATGATGCGCGAGAACCTGTGCATATTACACACTCTAGCGAAGCTCATTTGTGCCCTTATGCAAGCGGCCAAGGATCAAATAATATCAGCGCTCGTATATCAGCCCGGCTCATGGCTGAGCGTAAACAAACGATGGCATCGGATGCCGCTTTATAGTGATGTGGCCTCCTTCCGTATCGGAACATCTTATCTCTGGTGTTAGCTCAATCCCGACAACTGTTAGGGGCCATCGGCGTGTCATTTTTTTTTTTTTTAAATGACAACCGATGACAAATGGCTTTCTTTGTTTGTATGAAAAAAAAAAATGAAAAGAAGCAACCTTCACGCTGATTTTTCCTCAGATGCTCAATAAGATGAAATTTCACAGATGTCAGATGGGATCTCACCCATGATGGTCGTTTTGAGCAATTTCAGAAGATTCGGGTCAATTCCCGAAAGGAACGTTCAAAAGGTTCCATCGTATTTTTGTGCTTGTACAAAAAAGGTTTGACAACAGAACATCTTTAGAATTCTCCGAGCATGCATCGGCAAACAGCCTCAAGCCTGCTCATCTGCAGGCTGAATTGTGGCCTCGCTCTGTCAAAAGGTTCATACCGCTGAAGCTGTTAGACTTTGCCTTCTCACCCTGACTCCGCCTAACCCTGCAGCATCGCTTCGACCACAATAAAAGTGCGGGATTGCGAGCATGACTTCTTTTCCTCAAGTACAATCATGCTGAGGTCACAGGTTGAGAATGATATTTTGCTATCAATTTGTTGCGTTTGGAATAAACAACCCTGGAAAGCCACACAGCTCAGCGTTAGTTACAATGGTGCAGGAATAGAATGTTAGAGATATTTAAATCAATTCATTGTTCCGAAACAAATCTGTCAAATTAACTCTTTATTAATCGTGTCTTGAAGCAATTGAGGAAAATTTGGGAGCGCTAGGTGGCGCAAATTTACACTAGCCACAGTTATCTTGAAAAGGTAATTTAGTTACTTTATGGATTTTATGACTTTAAAAGCAATTTTGTCACTTTACTGATTACTTGATTTTAAAAGTAACTCAGTAAGATTACAAATTACTGAAATCCTCAATTGAGAAAAAAATTGAAAACCTGTTAAGACAATAATTAATTAAAAGTACATTTTAAACCGTGATGTATTAGAATGAAGCCTACGCGGAAATGGGCCAGTTTTTTTTCTTTTTTTTATAAAAAAAACGTTTGCATCTAATTTTTGGATTAAAATTTGTTAATCTCATACAGTCAATCTTGAGGGTCTTTTTTTGTTGAAGCTCAATAACATTCTGTCATCAGCACAGAGTGGGCAACATATTTTACCATTTTCTTTCACGGATACAAACTCAAAATAACGACTTCATTTCCAGGCTGAAAATTCAAATCTCTCTCCTTTTTCTATTATTTATATCTCTACTGTGAATACGTGCAGAAATGGCGCATCCATCACTTACCCAGACGTGAAGGCTTCACTTCAAGCTGTAAATATTGTAGTTGCCCTTTTTTATGTCTTCTATAATGTACAGCTGTTTTCTGTGTCTTCACCCAGGAATGGGGTCTCTTCTTCTATTTTCTTATTTATTAATTATTAGTTTTGTTCCATGTACACTTATGAGTGAACACTGATTGAAAAAAAAAAATATGTGATCCCTTGTCAAATGTCACTCATGTGGTTGACTGCACTACCACTTGTTGATGAATAGTAAATGTCAATCCTGAATTTGTAAATAACTGTAGTAGCTTCCTTCACTGGGAGATGTAACATGTTCGATTAATCGTTGCTGTTAAAAGCGGATTTATATAAAGTCATAAAGTCATGTGACTTAGACTGACATGAAGGTGTGCTGCAAAGACTGTATCGACCGACAGGGACAGATCCAAAGAAAGAACCACGTCCCTAAAGGTGTCTACCTGCGGCTTTTCATTTCGCTAAATGGACACTCATGCTATTTTAGCTAACATTGTAAAGCACCATACGATGTGAAAGAAGTTGCCCACTCAGTACCCATTGCAGCCCCGGGCCATGATTGAAAAGGGAACGACGCCAACTGGGGTCCCTTCAACATTTTTTCTTTTTTTCCCTCCTAAATGGGTTTTATTTGAGTTTTGTCTTGCTCGGTTGGAAAGTTCAAACCTCGGGGATATCCTCGATCTTTGCGAGCCTGTGAAGGCATTTGAGACTATTATGATTAAGGGCTCTACAAATAAACTTGATTATTTTAGAATGTCAAAATGTGAAGCCACCTAGAGGTCATTTTGACTTCTGTTGTGTATCGGCATGAACGTGTTTGCGAAGAGTTGATCGTCGCCTGTCCCAGAAAAATAGGCTGAACCTTTCGGGGAAGCCAAAAGATGAAGAATATGTTAAAGACATAAACGGAAATGGATGCAGAAATGAACCCGTTTGCTTTCATTATAAATTTTCTTGCCCTAATCGGACAAACGTGGAATTTCCAGGTCAAGTGTATTTATTCAAGTATAAATAATGCCTTTATTCTGGAAAATCCAATTTGAGACTTTTTTTCCGGATCATTGGTTCACCCTGTGTTGTGTCTTCTGTGCGATTGCGCATGTGACATTTAAGGCAGCCTACATCAGAAAAGTCGTCGTGTTTCTGAAGGCAAGCAAAGGCAGAGGAATTGACCTGCCACTGCTGTCTCATGTAATAGAAACCCATACATTTGAGATTGTGGCAGCCCTATGAAGACTGCCTTCTGCCCAACATGACTTATTCGGTCGGGTGTGACAGCAGCTCCAATAGTGCTGATTAGTTGCTCAACAGATGCGGCAGATGTTTACCGGAACGACGGGTCTCAAAAATCAACAATGTGCTGTCTTTTTTTTTTTTTTTTAATTATTTATAGATGTTTTAAATTTTTAACTCCAAGCTTCAGTGAGAAGCAGGCAGGTTGCATGCCTCAAGGGCACGGCCATCCCGCGCAAATTTGCTGAGGTGCTCATAACGCCTCGCCTCTATATGACTCATTCAAAGGCGTTGATCAAAAGGCGTCTATTCACGGGGTGACATCATCTGGAGATGAGAGATGAAAATGTTCACTCACTTTTCCGAGACCGCTTGTGATGTTGGTGACACGGATGCAAAAGGTGCGAGTGGGTTAGTTATTCCAAGCACGAGTGAACAGGTGGGCCTTTTATCAAATATGCAGCCTGGCTTCTTAGACACGAACGTGGTAGACGTGCCAGATGGGATTACTCATTGTTTTTTTTCTCTTTTGTTTAATTAGCGGTGTGCAAAACAATGGAGCTGTCACAAATGTTGACACCAATAGCGGGAATTTATCGACTGATGATACTTCAATGTGTTGTAAACTAAAAGAAAAGCCTTGCATGATGTGCCACAATGTGCTATTTATTGCACCTGAACAACAAGGTCTGTAAATTCATGACATGCACCCACCCATCACAAAATTTGGGTCTACAGGGGGTCCCTGAAAAATTGACTCATTCTTTTCACAGTCCTTTGCATATACAGGTGCCAAGATATTCGATTTTTTCCTTATGGTTTCTCAAATTATCTTTTCCCATTGCCATAAATGGAAATCCAATTCTTCCGTTTCAGCCTCTCACCCCAAAAATTTGTAATGCGTTTTAAAAATTTGCACTATTTATATTTAATTTTAAAAGGAAAAAGATAGTGACATCGTTAAATTGTTTGCCACATTTTTTCGTGCATCTTGACCATCTTGGTACAGGGGAAGAGAGACTTGGATATACGTGGAGCTGCTTAAAACTGCAGCAATATTTGGCATTCTTAGCGGAGGATAAAGAATATGCACTAGTGAATATTATGTTGTCTACATATGTCGCTCCACCATTTGTGGACATATCCATTTCTTATAACACCGTAATAACAACGCTAATCCTTCTACGAAGTTCTGCATTGTTTGAATGCATTGAGCTAAACTGATTTATCTAAAGCAAAGGTGTGCGGTTGTTCCAAATAGACGCGTCATTATCTTTAATCAAATTTTAATTTGACAGTAAACTTTAAGTGGGAGTGGCAATTAACAGCTTGAAGCCCCTTTTTTTGAAGAGAAAAATGGATGGATTGTTGGATAGTTACAATAATTATGCGTTTACTCCCACATTACAAAACACATGCATGTTAAGCCTTTTGAAGACTTTAAATTATGCATGTGCGAATGTTTGTGGTATGTGATTGGCCCAAAATCAGCTGGGCGGGTGTCCAGCCCACATGGAACTAACGAGGATAAGCGATATAGAAAAAGGATGGATGGGGGTGATCAAGTCGCAGTGCAGAAGTGTAACTGATCTCTGGCAGCGTCAGTCAAAAAAGTGACAATTTTCAGAACAGCTCAAGATTGTGCCGTAGATTGTGTCCTTAATGGAGTGTCCGTTTAGTGAAGTCATGCTTTTAAATGCATTTAGGAGGATCAAACACACCCCATGTTGGACATATTTTGAAACAAGCACTATGCCTCGACTTCTCATCCCGTTCATCTTGGCCTGTACTAAATTCCTCCCCACGAGACACTTCTGCTGAGGCAGGATGAAAAACACTCTCGCTATGCTCGCCGCATGCCAAGATTTTTTAGATGAAACCATCACTTCGCCTGCAAACTCACCTTTACGCTTAACTGACGACTTTTATTCCGCCAAACACAGCTGTTTCTCTTTTGAACGCATGACTGAACGACACCAGTAACACCGTCATGCTTTAGCAGCTGTTCCTTATCGAGTTTTGTCGTGCCAATGAACGGAAAAATTGGAAAGTGGCCCGTCATGCTACGTAATATGAATTATGACATTTCCCACGTTCACACAATGCAAAGTGTTCTCGAAGGAATTTAGCGAGAAATTGTGGAAAATCTAAAGCATTTTATTACTTTCGAATTGGACTATTTTCAAACAATGAGGGAAAATCCAGCCACTTTGTTATCAAGCTGCAAAGAAATTCAAACTTATCTCACACTGCCCTAGTTGCCAGACAATCATAGGACATGAAGACACAAAAAAACATTCTGACGTACGGACGCTTTAGAGTCTTCAATGAAACTAACATGCATGTTTTTGGAATGTGTTAAGAAGCTTGAGTGCACAGAGAATCATGCAAACTCCACACAGGAAGGCCAGAGCCAATATAGAAATGTAAGAACCTCCGAACTATGAAGCACAGCGACTAAACTATCGTACTGCTCCAACATGAAGTAAAATGATGGCAATACAAAAGTATGTGCAGGCAATGAAAAATGTTATACATCACCAAAGTGATGAGGGGATGCTCATTCATAAACTACAATGACACTCAATAAGACCTCCCCCAGGCCAAATATGAAAAGTCATGACATGCCAGCACAACAGTGTTTGACTCCAGTCCTGTAGGGGGCAGTATATTCTTATTTTTTTATTTTATTTTTTTATTTATTTATTTTTTTTGGAACGCAGCTTAATTTGGTGTGATTATAATTTTTCTGTCTTAGCACCACACCTTTACAAAGATTTGTGGAGTATTTTGTGTGATCTTGCTGACTAATTAACCAACTAGAAAATCACATTTTTTGCTTTTGGCTTGAATTATAATTGGCAAGGCTACTAAATACTAAGGGTGGGAGGGTACAGGGAACCCTTGATACCGTCCACACCTCGTTTTTTGGGCCACAGCTTGGAGCATTTTGGGGCATATTTTCCCAGTCAGAAAAGGTGAGCAGAAATGCACTTTACCAGCAGCGCATATCCTCCCATCGACTAAACTATCGCTTACGCAGCTTCATGAAATATACACATTCTTGGTGGGATAACCCTGAAATGAGGGCATTTCCAATCAAATCTGGCAGATTGAGCATTCTCCACAAGACTCTAGCAGCTTTTCTCTTCCGCACACTAGCAGTAAGTCGAGTGACAGCGCAGCAGTCGGCTTGGACTTTGTCTGAAAGGGTCCCTCACAAGAATTGCACTCATTGTAAGGTTGACCATGGTGAGTTAAGTTTTGAATCATTTGGTTTTGTTTAACAAAGCACGGTTGTGAAAGCCAGAAGTGACGTCCCGGCATGTGCAGCGAGACGCATTGATAGGCAACTCTTAAACAATAGCCAACCCACTAACGTTTATACGAATCAAACAGCTCCAAAAATCGGATTCAGTCATGAGCATAGTCCTCTAATTAAAAAATACGAATATACGTTCCTTCAAAGTTGACTGTTCGATGACTGGTGACGATCAGTCCATGGCTCACCTGTTTTCCGAAGCTGAGCCATGATTAGTCGTTAGCTGAGCTCTGAGCAGTCGACAGTAGTGAAAATAAATCCCTACTTATTTAGTGAGCATTAAATCAGGATACGAACACAGGGAAGATTTGGTCATAATCCTTCCGTTTCCTTAAAAAGTAAAAGGTACATGTTTCAAGTCATAATTGCTAACATTGAAAAGCCTGTTAACAGCTTTCACTCCCTCCTCATTGGATCTAAAGTTGAAACTTAAATATTCTTTGAGTCTCAACTCCTCCGCACTTGCTAGCATCAAGATGGCCGAGTGGTCTAAGGCGCCGCGTTCAGGACCCAGTCTCCCCCAGGAGGCCTGGGTTCGAATCTCGAATTTCCCCATTGTGGGACTAATAAAGGGAATATTATTATTATTATTATTATTATTATTATTATTAATGCAAAGCGAACGGCAAAACAGAAAAACTGACTACGGCACTAAAGGTCATAATGCCCCGTGCAAAGATAACCCAACGGTACTCGGTTCTATCCCTACTTCAAATCAAATCCTTCTGAAAGCTTCTTCAGTGCCTCAACCACAATGGTGTCCAAACTACGGCCCGTGGGCCAACTGTGGCCCGTCGCCCATTTTTAATTGGCCCGCTTGAATTTTTAAGAATAGAATAGGATATGGATCACTCTTCAACTTTAGCCTGAGTGTATTGCACTTCTCAGTTTTAACAACAGGGGGAGCTATTGTTGATCAAGGCAGTTACTCCAGCAAAAAGGACCAGAGAAGAAGCCGCAGCTAGGAAAAGGAAAAGTTTCCTCTGATGAAACGCCACGCGAAAAGAATGATCAGTATGTTTGGCTCCACATACATGTGAGCAAACATTTTCTCTGTTAACACTAAAAAGCAGAATGAGAACCAAAATAACCGACAGCCATCTTCATGATGTCCTTCGCATCTCAACCATTAAGTTCACTCCAGACCTGCCAGCCATCCTTCAGTCCAAAGTGCTGCATCACTGCTCCCGCTGAGTGCAATGCCGCTCAAGTTTTACGTGAGTAAAATATATTCCACGGTAGCTGTGTATTAATAAGCATGCATGTACAAGTAGGCTACACATGCGACAAATATCAATAATGCGCATTAATTCAGTTGCTACCCTGCTTTTGCGCACCTCTTCTCTAACACAAATCCAGTACATAGCGGCTTGCCAATGATAACCTTAGAATGAGTCCATTATTCTGAATTTCGATTTAACATACCAACAGCCAATGATTTTTTTTTTTTTTTGGAACAGCGCATGTCCGTTCACTTCCAGAAATGTCCTTCAAACATGCACTACAACAGTGAAGACGAGAGCCACTTGCAGTTACTTTGTTTGACTAAACCAAGTGCTGGCATACTTTATGATGCATTCGCGTGTTTATGAGCAGACAACCGATTGGTGCAACCAGGTCAAAAAATGGTGGCTAAATTACACATTACCCAAAAAATGTCCTGAGTTCACCCGTATTACACAGCTGAGAGGAACATCAACAGTCATGTTGGGCGGTCAACAATGGATTACTGGTAATTCAATACCTGCCTGGAATTGATTCCTGGGTGAGAAAAAAAATATATATATGAATAATTTCTTCCTGATTTGTATTTATTCACAATTTTTATGACTGGTTACGACACTGAAATGTCAGTTAAGAAGCAACTTTATGAATTTGTTCTGTTTCTATTTTAAAAATAATTTAATGAAGTGACAGATTTTTTTTTCTAGTGAGCAAGTGATAATGAGTAAGATGACAATTTGAAAATGCGAGAGCTATTGTTAGTCTTCATTTCCGCAATGTGGGTTTTGACGCATCACGTTTTTTTTTTTAATATACTCATTATAATCCCTTAAAAGGGAAATTCTGCGCACACACACAGGACCACATCACACACATTTAGGCACGCAAGGAAAGATTGAGTGTTGCTGTTGCTAGGTCACTTAAACTGGGAGGTGGGTACAGCACTTTGCTCAAGGACACCTCAGCAGTATCCAGCAAGCAAACAAACATTTTTTACATTTCGGTCCGCAGCGGGATTCAAACTGCTCCTTGCCTTCCAGCTCTAAAGCACAAATCTTTAGAGTTTCGAAGATTATATGATATCAGTATCGGTAAGATCTTAATATCAGTATTGATATAGATATGATCCTAGCCTCTATTTCAAGTGATATCGCATGAATAAGGATTTTTGTGATATTGCCTATGATTGTTGCACAGGAGATTTGCGCTGTTGGTTTGTTCATTGACAAAATACTAAAAGATACACGCCTTACGTAACTGTATAGTGATTATTTGCAAGTGTGGGGAAAAGTCTCACATCTCCAGTCGGTGAGCCACACAAGTCAGTCTATCAGTCAGCTATATAATATAATTGGGAGTGAGACGCGCTTTAATTGCCTTTTATAGCATTTTTAATCAAGTGGAAAAAAAGAGTCCCTTGTGGTTGGAGACACTTAAGCAAGTGGAAGCCGCAATTCCGCCTGGCGGTGGCGCGAAATTGTACGCGAGGACGGGTTAGTTAATCTGCTTATGGCTGACCATTCATTATCCATTATCTATGCACGCAGGGTTGGCTCCGGCACAGAGCAGGCAGGCAATCTCACCGCAGCCGCCTGGAGGGACTCTTCCACATTAGGATTAAATATTGTTATCGTCATGTAGAGCAGCTCGCATGTAATTAACTGGCGTGCTTCAAGGAAGTAAAGATGCCCACACTGACCACTGACCTCTGCGATGGAGTATTAGAGGCACAATTCAATGAAAACAAAAGAAAATTACAAGAATAAAAACAAGTGGAAATGCGTCCGCATACCAGAGAAGGAGCCTCAAGCTGACTGAATAAAGTCAGAATAAATGTTAGAATTGTTTGCAAAAAGTTTTTTTTCTCTGAATATGACAACTTCATTTTCTTAAAATAAATGTATTCTTATAAAATGTCAACTTTTTTCCCTGATCTTTTTCTCAAATGAAATGTATTTTATTTAATATGAGTTTCTCCGAAAATATATGTTGAAATATCTAACTTTTTAAAGTTGTACCTAGTCCTTTTCTTTCAATGACAACTTTTGCAAATATTTTCATTTGAATCCTGTAAAATTTCGATTTTTTTTTTTTGTAACAAAAACTTTAATTGTATTAGATTCATTAAAAAAAATCTTTATTATTACTAAAGGGGAATTGTCAATCTTGAAAAATTAGTTTAAAAAAAAAAAAATTGATTGTGGGCATCAGTATGAGGCGTTGTTCGCTACCCGACTAGATAATGAGATAGTAAGTAGACGATCTGACGGTCTTAAAATAGTGGTGACGAACTGTAATTTAGTGATGATGGAGGCGTGGCTTAACAGTGACGAACAGGTGGCCCGGCCACTGGTGAATAACGAATGACAGATGGGCAAAATTGACTGAGGAGCCCACCTCTGAGTGTCACTTAGTTTTCTCTCGTCTTTCTCATTTGACGCTTCATTAAAGTCGTGTCTACACAAAACTGAATACTTCCCCCTCTCCGGATAGGAAAACATTTCCGTCCACACTGCCTCGTTTGTTTTAAAAAATACGCACTCACATCAAATTGTACAGGTGCATTTTTCGGTCTTTGTGCTCACAAACTGGAATATTCGTAAATCGAAGCAATTTTTGAGAATGGATGAATGTAAATATGATGAATCTATTCCCACCCCAAGTCACCTTTGTGTGTGGAAGGCACAGAGATCCATCAGAGGAGTCGAGGGTGGGGCCTGCATATGACCCACCCAATCAGCTTTCACACTTTCCAGGGCTTCATTTACACCTTGAGAGCCAACACTATTTTATATCCATCCATTATCTGAACCGCTTCTCCTTACAAGGGTCGCAGGGGTGCTGGAGCTTATCCCAGCCATCTTCGGGCAGTAGGCGGGGTACACCCTGAACTGGTTGCCAGCCAATCGCAGGGCATACAGAGACGAACAAGCATCCGTGCACACACTCATACCTAGGGGCAATTTAGAGTGAATGCGGGTGGAAACCGAAGTACCCGAAGGAAACCCACGCAGGCACGGCGAGAACATGTAAACTCCACACAGGAAAGCCAGAGCCGGAATTGAACCACGCACCACTGAACTGTGAGCCGGACGTGCTAATCAGTCGTCCACTGTTGCAAATTATCTAAAATTTCGTTCAACCGACTTCCTTGAACTGAGTTTCCACTGTCCTTTTGATTTTCTCCAAGTAGACCAACTTCACGTATCAGAACCGACTTCCCGTAAAACGACAATTGTAATCTCTTGATCCTTCTCATTATATGATGCCCCCCCCGCATATTACTTCTCTTTTTCTTTTTCTGAAAGAAGCATTTTATCAAAAGCCCAACTTTATTCTATTGCATTTTCAGCATAACCTGCATACGCCATGATCATAAGTAGTCCCTTCACAGTAGGGCTTAGTTTTTGGCAACTGAGATTTTCGTTTAGCACACTATTAACAAGTGGTTGAGGTATTGTTCAACCCTCACTTAACAGCAAAACTAAAATGAGCACTATTCAATTGTTTTTTTTTTCCAGGCATAAATAAACACGTCAACTTCTTTGGTGTTTATGTTGCATTGGAATCTTACCTGGAATTTCCTGGAGGGGAACATGCGCGAAGCTGAAGCCCCTGGCCACACAAGCTTCCCTCACCTCGCTGCAATTCCTTGCTTTCAAGTCTGCTTTGGCTGCGATGCACAGCGCAGAAAAAGTGTAAACGAGCATCTCCAGTCCGAGCATTGTGGACTTGGATAAAAGATCCAGGAGCTTCCCTGTTGTATCCTCTGCTAATTAAAATGAAAATAATAAAATACAAAATAAATAAACAAGAGCAAGATCCACTGGTACTTGGATCTTTTACTCAATTAGTGCATGCAAGCACATATCCCAGAGGAGAAAATGTGTTTAAAATGCAGCAAGGGGTGCTTAATTAAGAGCCCCCACCATGCACCGCTGAAGAGATGAAGCGCATGAAGGTGCCACATGGATCCGGAGAAGAGAATCGCTCTTCCCGCCGTTTGCACTCAACTTGTCTGAGCCCTGCAGCAGACGAGTACGGTAAGGACTGAGAGCCTCCGTGTGCTGCGTTCAAGTGTAACTGCTGCGCTGTGCTCCGCGCATCTGATGTTCAGGCGATGCAAAGCAGCTCACAAAATGTGGACTGGAGTCCACTGCAGACACCCGTTCAAAGCACTTGAATATAATGAATTAATTTAGTCGTGGTGCGACGGAAAACGTCAACAAAAAAAAAAAAGTATCATTTGTTGATTTGAAGGAATGCAGAGACACCAGCAGACATTAATGAATCGATGCTGTCTCAACAGAATGAATGCCACAAAGAAAAAAAAAATCTGAATTTAGGGATCAGTGTGAACGCTTCTCTCTCGGCACTTGAATATTTTCTGAGGCACAACAGCGTCACGGTGATTGTTTCTCAATATTCAAGCAATAACACATGTCTGTCGACTTTAGAATATTATTTTTAGATAAAGAATACATTGGCCTACGAATTCGTAAGTATCAAACTCCAGTCCTTGGAGGGCTCTTTACCTGCATGCTTTCGATATCTCCCGCGGTAACACACCTGATTCAAATGAATTGCTCATCAGCAAACTTTGAAGAAGCCTGCTAAGTATCCTGCTAATTTGAATCAGCCGTGTTGCAGCCGGGAGGCATTTTCATGCCTAAGGTGACATGGAAGTTAAAAAAAAAAAAAAAAACTTTGCATTCCCCCGCATTAAATTTTTTTTAAACTTCCATGTCACCTTAGCGGCTCCATATTAATGTGCTGTAGCCTTACTGTAACTATTGAAGGCATGCAATGAAAGAAAAAAATATTCTTAGCCTACTCATTGCAAGGGACAAACACCTTTGAATGAAAGTACCACAAATTAATACATGTGTTGTGGAAGTGGCCAATCGTTGTTCCGTGTCACACAAATAGCTGTAATCAGTTTTAAAATGATTCATTATAGTTCACGGTAGACATTTTGTGTCAACCAATATTTGTAGCCCAACATTTTTACAAGAAAAAAAAAGTGACAAATACGTAAGACTCAAAAAAATAACGAATGAATGTTGAGAAACAGCCATTCCTACTACAGTGCAAATAACTGTGTCATGTGCCTCGCTCCAAAGCATTTAATACTCCTTCGTTGTGATTGGATCATCCTGATGTAATCCTTATGCTAATCACTGCCACTAGGGGGCATATATGCTTACATTTACATGCAATTACTGTACCATGGAAATCCTGTTGCAATTCCAAACCAATGAATTTTGTCGGTTTGTGCTGTGCCATAAGGGATTATTGTTTGTCAACATATTTTATCCCATTGTCATTATTCCACTACACAGGAAATCACATTAACGTGGTATCAAAGTGCATTAAGTCCGTGATGGAGAGGAAGGCTGTGATGAAGAGCAGAAGGCAAAGCCTTCATGACATTATCGATTGTAGGGCATCTTGATCCGAAGGGGTAGATCAGCAGTGGATTAACATGGCTGCCATAGCGGAGTAAATGATTCCTCGGGGTATGGGAAACAATGCGAAGGAACGCTGATGGAGATGTTTTGTCTCATGCAAAATGGATGGGTGGTGCACTGGTAATCTGTAGTGGATAGCGCCATATCTACATCATGTGTGGTTTGATTGCTCATCCAGTATTCACAATGTGATTTCTCCATTAGTCCGATTGCATTTTCAGTGACACAAACATACAATATATATATATATATATATATATATATATATATATATATATGGTAACATGCCATCCACTTCACTTACGGTGAATGGCTGATATATTATGTGAATAACATGTGAAAAATGTAATCTGAGTTGGCACAGGACGTGGGAGTATAAATTAACCAAATCAAGGGGAAGGCTTCACAAAGTCTCACATATTTTTCTTACATTGAAATCCCACTTTGTATCCCCATGTTGAGCAGCAGTGGAAGGGTACTAGAAAATAAAATGCTAAAAATAGTTGTTCAAAATCGACTTAAGTCCTTCCTTATATTAGATAAATAAAACTAAATAGAAAATATTCTTGCTTTCATTGCGGTGATGGACCAGCCAGGACACCTCTGATGTAGTTTCAGCACAGAGTTACGGCCGCCCAACCGCTAAAAGACGAAAACACAAATGGCATCTGTTTGCATTTAGCATTCATCGCCTGGACTTCTTGCGCTTGTTTGACTAACCAGGACTTTTTTTGTCCAAAAAAATGGTACAACGTACCACGATGGCCTCACACTGCAGAGGTTGTGGGTTCGGCCTTCCTGTGTGGAGTTTGTATGTTCTCCCCGTGCCTGCGTGGGTTTTCTCCGGGTACTCCGATTCCCTTCCACATTTGAAAAACATGCATGGCAGGTTGATTGGACACTCTAAATTTTCCTCAGGTGTGAGCGTGGATGGTTGTTTGTCTTTGTGTGCCCTGCGATTGGCTGGCAACCAGTTGGATAGCCTCCAGCACCCCCCATGACCCTTGTGAAGTATAAGCGGATTGATCGCTAAATTATAACAAGAGTCTGGTAGCAGAAACCCTCTTTGCTTACTCTTGACTTAAATTACTCGGTCTGGGATCTTTGGTTGTTATTCCTTCAGCTTGTATTACCCATAAAATGTTAAAAAAAACACACAAAAAAAAAGTGTGTGCGGATTGTTGCTGTGTAATTTTGCATCAGTCAACAGCGACCATGTTTTGGCCTGACAATGAGACGTGTCAGTTGGTGCAACCCAAAAATAATTACGGTACAAGCTGATTTTTGCAAGCCATCTTTCTCAGGGTAAAAAAAAACAAGCCGCCTGAGGTGTGCTGTTATTTTCATTTTTTTTTTCCGTTCTTTTTTTCAAACAAGCTGGGTTTTAAAATCTTTTAATGGCAATTAGCACTATAATTGTGTAAAGTAGGCTTGGCGCAGCTGGACGGACGCCCATTTTGCAGACAGTGGACACGAATTATTATTATTTCTTTTAAAAGACAGACTAAGCAAGGACCGAAGTGGATTTTCATCCGTCACTTTAATCGTCCCTAACTGGGAGTTTGGGTGGACTGGTGAAACGTAAGGACGGAAGCGCTCTAAAATGATGAGTATGTATGGGAATGCAGAATGATCATTTTTATGAATAAGGACAGAGGTATGATGACAGAAGGGTGCCCAAACTGAAGATGGAGGCCACAGGACGGACCGGCAAAATACGGTAAAGTGTCCGTCTCTGGGCTTGTGACATTAATTGTAGTCATTATTATTAATAACACCAGAGTTTCCGGAACACCCAATTCTTCACTGCGGGACTTTGACAAACAGGGAAATGTAACATTCATTCAAGTAGCCAAATTCTTCTTTTTTTATCTGTTTGATCAATGTTCTCTGGCATTGAAGATGTTTTCTGGGATGGAGTATGTGCCGTGTCTGTTTCTTGGGAACGCGTGTCCCCAATCTGACTGCTTGCAAAATTTGCATATGTATGTGCGTGTGTGTGTGTGTGTGTGTGTGCCCTGATGGAATATCTGGGAATGCACTGAGGCGAACTCTTAATCCCTTCTCCGTGGCAGCAGTCATATCACCGAGGCTTGACCCACAGCAGGAGAAATAATAAAGCAATACTGGCTCCAACGGTGCTAAATGAGTAAAACTAGACATATATTGACAGCCCAGTGGAAAAATAAGCGTGAGTCATTCCTGAGCGTGGAGCTGGACACATCCGCGATATTTCTTTCAGAGGGAGGATCACTGAGGGTTTTATGAAAGCACCTGCACACGGCTTTTTAAATTGCTATTGCCTGGACGTCCACCTGAGCCCACTTTGCCCCCAGCTGTACGTCATGCAGTCTGCTCTCACTAAATAAGACGTGAATGACTTTTTATTCCGCCCGTACAGGGCCACATTTAATCTTTTCAGGTGTCCTCATCTGTGCGATACACTGACCAAAGTTTTATCTTCATAGCAGCACAATGTACTCACTGATAAAGTCTTTAAAATCATTTTGAAGGAGTATTATCGATCAAGTGAATCATTTCTGGGCTTTTACTGTGATTGATAAGAACATTTATGAACAAAGATGGAGTAGTCCACCGCATTCAATTCAAAGATTGTCATTAACTCTTTTTTTTTTTTTTTAAGCGCCACTGTCGTATTAACATTTTCAAATACAAAAAAGCAGCACAATTAGCTACTTGGCAGCTCACTAGATAGAAGCAAATTCAAGGGACTAATTTAAGGTGTCCATGATTTTATTTATTTATTTATTTATTTATTTATTTATTTAATCATCTAATTATTTATTTATTTATTTATTTATTTAATCATCTAATTATTTATTTATTTATTTATTCAACTCTAGTTGAAGCTGTTGCGGTCTGAAAAGAGTTTGCAATTTTTTTTTTTTTTTTCAATTTAGAGATTTTAGTACGAGCGCTATACTTCTGAATGGTTTAATATGTTCTACAATGATAAGTGTGTGGAAGGGAAACCTTGACATGCTCAGAAGGTAGGTAAGCTAACACTAATACTAATGCCAACACAACATGAAAGCTGTTCTCGGGAAATTCACTGTGACGCCCGTGCGCTAATCTGGGCGTGTATGTGTTCGGAGAGGCGGAGCGCGCTTCCCTCCCATTCATTTTCCGAATGCAGCCTATGTTCTAAACACATGAGTAGCTCACGCTTGAACTCTTTCCATCTGGACTGCCTGATGCATTGGCGCAGAGTGTCCCCAGTTGGAGCGAAGAGAGCACGTATCGACACTCCGTTTTTGGTGCGCTCTGAATAACAATGCTCTGAGTTTCCGAACGGTCAGAGCAAAGCAGCGCACGCTCGGAGCGTATTTCCAAATGCACCCAAGTGTCGACCGGTGCCGGTCCACCAGTGTTGTACTTTTGACCAATGAAATCTGTAGTCACTATGGCAACACATTCAGAATCAAATTATTTATAGACAGTGTGCAATGTCAACTAAAATGTTATTTAAAGGGCAAATTATTATTAACCCGCCTATTGTTACTTAAAAGCGTTATAACTATGACAGTTTCAAGCCAAAGAATAACATTGATGCTAAAAGCTAACGCAACCTATCCTGTTGTCCCCCAAAATTATATACCAGTGTCTCCCAATTTATTAAGTCAAGGCACACATTTTATCTCCGAAAATCTCACTGCACACCACCAAACAGGTAACGGGTTAATCCAAAGAGTGAACGCACCTTCTGCCATCTAGTTGAAGAGTTAGCATTAAAGTAAAAATTAAAATAATATTTTTAGTATGTGAATAATAATTTCAGGCTTTTGGTGATATTGGAAAATTTCTGCTTTCGTGGCCCACTAATGAGTGGTTGGGAGTCATTGAAATGTAGGCCACTCCAATAAATCATCTGTGGTCACCATGACAATGACAGTTTGATAATCACTTTATTAAAAAAACAATATTTAATCTAAATAACACGGAAGCTTCAAATTATTACACAACAGTGCTTTACGTGGTTGTTTCAACAAAATAATATCCATCACTGATGTTTTTTACGCTAAATTATATATAAAATCAACAAACAGGATAATCATTAAGAAATTGGAAAAAAAAAAACAGTAGCACTTGACTTGAACCATTTTTCGAAAAAAGATGCATTGAATAAAACTTGAGCCTTGTACTGTATATTTTTTTATGCCATAATTCTATTTATATGATGCTCATAGACTGTTTTTAATTAAAGTACGCACAAGGTGGCTCTAATTAAAGCAGATTAAATGGAATTTGTTTACAGGCTCATTTGCTTCTATAGGCGACTAATTATCTCCTGTTGCACTGTCTGAAAGGGTCATTTTAGCACAAAGGAATTAACGCGGAAAGTTTGTTTTGTTTTCTTTTTTGTTGCAGAAGTTCATTATACTCAGGAGGGAAATGAAAGCATAATGAAGATGTCTGTCTCCTTAATAATGTTAGCCAGCTCAAGGATGAAATGTATCCATCAGGGTTTCAAATTGCCTTTTAAAACCAATGAAATCCACTATAGCCTTTGGGAGCAGACTACAAGACATGCTGTTTATAATGTCATGTCATCACTTCTACTCAATGCTGCAAAACTAAAAAGGTCAAAATTAAAAAATGCCGTACTTCCTCAAATCCATAGTGGCCTCTGTTCTAATACAATGTCGGCCTTGACCCAGTTATTTGAGCACATCTATAGACACCTCCTATTTCCCTTTAATAATATATAAAGTGTATCTAAAAAAAAACAAATAAAAAATTTAAAAAAAAAAAACAAGTAGACTGTAATCACCTTTGCTGTTGCAGAATCAATCGTCTTCAACAATGCATTTCAAAATGGATCCAGAACTAATTCCGGATTATTTCCTTCTTTTTTTTTTCATCCGTCAATCAATTATTATTAATGGTAAAGTTGTAAAACGAGTTTGATCAAAATGTTTTGGCTGTCCGAAAAAAGTCCCGTTTAAGTGGCCCATGGCATGCACTAAAAATGACAATCCATTCTCCTCAATCGAGACAAAGGACTCAAGGTTACACTTTAAAAATATATTGCCCAATGCTGTCGTTACATTGTCTAAACCGTGACATTTTGACCTCCCTTCCACCAAGCGGCGTAATTAGCACAAGTTTGAAAGGAGAAGGGATGTGTCACACATTCTCCTGCAGCCAGGCATGGCCCGAACATAATGACATCACTCATGCTTCATCACCTCACCCTTTGATTGCGTTGGTAGCAAACGTGTCCGTGGGGCTGACACTGAGGAATGAAACCATTACGGCGTGCGCAGCAATCAACGCTTACAATATGCAAATACGGAAAACAAGAAAACTAAGTTTCTCCTTCATAAATCCTAACAGGTTGGCTAGTTCAAAATAATGTTTGTGCAGAGCTCCCCAAATGTTGTTCTTTCCTGTACAAATCAAGCTTCATTTACCTCCCCGGGGGCTGTAATTAGCAAGCTCCCAACACTCAGTTGGACCACAGCAAAGGGGAAAAAGGAGCGAATGCATGCATGCAGCAAGGACAAAGTAATGATCACAATAGAGCAGGCGTGGGCAAACTACGGCCCGGGGGCCACATGCGGCCCGTTAAACGTTTTAATCCGGACCGCCAAAATTGAAAAAAATTAAACGAATAAACCTTGTTAATGTTTTATTTTCTAAATACTGTGGTTATTCAAATACATATATATTGTTTTAATGCTTTTCTTCATTTTCATTTCAAATTAAATGTATTTTTATTCTCCAATGAGGTCACCAAAACACTCCATCCATCTGCTCCTGGTCATGGCCCCTCTGACAATTTTAGAACCCATTGTGGCCCGCCAATCAAAAACCAACCCATGTGGCCCCCGGGCCGCAGTTTACCCACGCCTGACCTAGAATGACCTCAATGTAGCTAAACAGACACATAAACAACATAATATACATTTCATGAATTTAACTACAAAGCAGGCTATGTGATCACAAAACTAATTTGACTCGAAAAGAAAATAAATTTTAACCCTTCCTTTAGAATTTGTTTCTGCGCCTGCTTTATGATGCTACTTTTTCCCTGAGGACTAAACTCAGCTTGTGCAAGGTGAGTCAGGTGATTCCAATCTTGATCCTGATTGGATCATTTGCAAGCGTTACAATTGACCCGATTTACAACTGTCCCCGTTCCAAATTGCAAGAAATTGTGAAAACCACCGAATACAATACGCATCAGTCGGAAAAAAAAAAAAACTTGAAAAGGAGGCTTTTTGCAGTGGAGGCAAGCATCTGCAAAGTATTGGTGGTGTAACTAGTACAATATGTAACATGGATTTTGTGGATTTGATGTTGCCAAATTACAATGTTCCATTTCAGGCTCGACATAGTTCTCATCATCATGACACATCCGTGAAAAGAAAATATAGAAATGCACATAACGGTGCCGTGCTACCGCCTGGCTATCATCTTCGGACAGCTATTTGTCCTGCAAAGAGTGTGCCTGTCTTAGCCTCCATCAGCCCATTAAGTATCATGAAGGTGGCTAGTTAATGAGGCCTAGCTTCCTTCTAGAAGCATCTCGCTAATGGAGCGGCGACCAAGATAGTCTCGATGTGATTGAGTAAAAAGGTGCACAATTCTAAGAGTATTGGTGGAACGGAGCGCGTTAATGTCGCCGGTCCACATGAAATATAAAGGGTTGAATGATAAAAAATAAATACAATAAAATAAAAAAATACAGCCAGATGTTCGGGGAGCTGATGGGCTTAATCAGCATTTTGTCATGTCCGCTTAGATGAAAATTACTTATTTATTTATTTATTTTATCATTTTTTTATTTTTTTTTTTTTTTACTTTTTTGTCATTCCTATAATTCATCCTAAAAAACTATTGTTTTAATCATATTTCAACATTCTATAATATCAGGTGCATCCAAATAATTTTTAAGGAGTAAGTCAATTTTTCAGCCTGTGTTACCCGACGACAGTAAGAGGAATGTTAACGCAATGAGGATGAGCTGGTGAAGGGATACCTCATGCTACCTCTTATCTTGCGTAATCTCACACTGGAGATGCCATAAATGAGATCAATGACTCGCACACCATTACCGTATTTTATCTCAATAGCTGCAAAAATTCAAGGGTGATGATGAGATGAAACTGATTATGCTCGCCTGGTAGAAAGAAAAACACCATCCGGGGGCAGTTCCACGTCCTTTTGTGACTAACTTTCATCAAATATCCAAACGTGATGTTTTTTATTATTGATTTGCTCCTTTAATTAGCTGATTTACTGCCGACCGAATTTGTTTCAATTACAAGTTATCTGTCAATTGCCGATGCAATTACGTAGCCACAGACCAGTGATTTGTAACAAGGGTAACGTGGCAGCCGAGTGTGTCGTGTGAGATAATCAAGGGTGCCGAAGGAAATTATCCAAATTATTTATTTTGTCCCAAAAAAATATTATTAATTATGAAAAAAAAAATCTTTGTTCATCTATGTCAGCAATTTATGTGGCAGGGAGAACAGTATTATTCTATTAGATTGCATACGGTACAATAAACTTGTGTATCCACCATTTGCCGTTAAAACAAAAATCATAGCTTCCTGCAAATATTATCAAATCGTGTTCACTTCAAGTCAATTCGGGAGTAAATTGGACCAAAGATCATTTTTATTTAAGAAGTCATCCTTTTTTTGACATATTTGCCTGGCGATGTGATTTTTTTTTTTTCGGATGTAAAATGGTTGCTTTGGCTCAATATAGGTTGGAAAACTGTCCAATGAAACTGATTTGCTTTTTAAAATTCCATTATAATTTTGCTCTATGGTGACTTCAACTTTTCCTCGTGTCTCTGACTGCAGCAGCATTGATTGTAGCCACTGCATGAAATGAGTCCACCCGCTCTCTCAAGCCACTTTCGACAATTCAGTTGCATGAGAAAAAAAATCATGAACTCTGCTAACATGAAAGACAATGAGGATTTACATATTCCTGTACGTCCCTAGAATGATTATTTCAACTGTTGTTTTTAACAATTGAATTGTTTTTGAGTCCCAGCAGGACGATAGCCAAATTTGTTGATTTCTGTTTTAATATTCTGCCTTTTTTCATGACATAAAACAGTTTCCAGTTGGCTCAATCAAAGGTCTCTGACATCCGCACAAGAAGGCGATGCCCTGCCACTTTTATAATAAGGCAGCAAATGAAAGAAAACAATTACGTACATTGATACTATTTTCCATACAAAAAAATCAATACAGCATAAAATGTCCTCTTTAAACACGAGTTGACTTATTATTGCAAAACATTTGTAGACTCATCGAGTTCCCACTCGTAACGCAAAGCTTACGTCTTTGACTGACATAAAACACAGCTTTAATGAACTCATTAGAAGACAAAGAAATAAGCTTTCTCAGCCTAAAATATGTGAAGAAAGACTGTACAGACTTATCAAGCGCTATCGAGGTTTCCTTATGTTTCCCCTCATATCCAATTTTGCTTCATTCAAAGGCTTTTTTTTTCATATTTGATGCCAGCAGTTTGATATTTAAAATGGAATATATTCCAGATGAGGGAAACGGGGGAATTGAGTTGCCTCTCTCAAGCGCACTATTATCTGCCTTTTCTAGTCGAGGCAAATTAGGCTCAGAGGTCCCCCGGGCTCGTATGACGGAGAAGAGTGAATGTTTGGTGCATCGCTATTTTGATTGAAAGTCACTTTAAGCAGAGGGGGGGAAAAGTTCTGAAATTTCATAAAGGGTCACAGTTTACAGACATTCTTTTAGGTCAGGGGTGTCAAACTACTTTTTAGCTCAGGAGCCACATGGAGGAAAATCTATTACCAAGTGGGCCGGGGCAGTAAAATCATTACATTTAAAAAAAAATAATTAAAAAAAAAAAAGAAAACAATTGGCTTTTTTTTTTTTTAAATTTCCCATTTTTTATAACATCTACATTTAGTATAACATGAACTAAATAGAAACCAATAAATAATTACAATGAGTTTTACAACTTCTTTTCAAGGAAAACAGTAAAGTCCAAGAATTAAATTGAATACAGCATTTACCCAGACTTTTGTCATCTTGTTCTTTAGAGAAGCGGTCCTCAACCACCGGCCTACGGCCCGGTACCGGTCCGTGGGCCACGGCCGGCAGAACAGATGAAAGAAAAAAATAATTGTAGTACGTCCAGTTTATTTATTATTCAAGGCTGAAAAATATTTCAATTTGAAAAGAGAGTGCCTCTCTCCATTACGTCGGACTCTTGACGCATGTCAAGATGCTAATCGTCTCAGTCACATTACGCTAATATTAAACTCACAAGCGAGCCTGCTCGGCACAATATGCGGCGAGCTCTTCTCCTCCTCCTCTCCTGTTGCCGGTCTGCAAAAGTTAAGGACTTGTATGAAGCGGTCCACGGCGGAAAAAATGGTTGGGGACCACTGCGTTACCATTCTGTAGCGATGTGTGCTAAGCTGTTAAAACGTTAATAAAAAAAGCACTACAAAACTGATCCGACTCTCCGGCCTATTGTGAATTTTTTTTGCGGCGATTGAAGGCATTTACATGAGTGATGAAGCTCAATGCAATATGAATGTTAGAGATTAGTCAGGTGTGATATGATTGCAAAGTCGTTTTCTCATGTACAGGTAGAGTTGTACAGGCAAGGCAACCTCCGGGAAATATTTGCGGCTTAGAAATTACAACCTTGAGTCAAACTATTCAAACATGTCGTTAATCACTGCTCTTGCAAATTATACTGTAAATGGGTCCCGTGCCTTTGGCTATGTTAAATGCAAATTGCGATTGCGTTCCACCGGTGCCTTGTCATACAGAACCATAAAAGCAAAAAAAATAAAAATAAAAAAAATGGCTCATGATGTCGCTTGTCGTGTTTTTAAAGTTGGAAAAGTCTTTAAGTTGACAACAGTGCTAACGATGCTTACGTACAGGAACTAGCTCCTCTCTGTTTGCAGCCATGTTAGATTCCTTTCTATTAAACAGGTCATGAATATTTCGGTTGAAACATTTGAGAAACAATTTCCATGTCATTTAGGGGTGCACATGATAATTATTCATGTGAAATTTAATTAGAATTACGTAAGGGGTTCATGGACCTAAAAGTTTGAAATCATCTCATTCAAAAATTTCTATGAACATAGCTTGCATGTTTTTGAAATGTGCATGGACAGAAGTGCCTCGACAAATTCCAACATCATCAGACCATCTGGAAGAAAAAAAGGCAGAACATGCATGATTAAGTTTTAATAGAGTCCCATCAATAAAAAACACGACTGAAGTTCAGCTGTTACCTCCAATACATAACTGAAGCCAGACAAGTGTGCGATTAAGACATGTAAACGATCCAGCCCTGCAGATAACGCATCATTTGTCAATTTCCTGATATTTGACCGCACAATTACACGACTCTCATTTTAGTCTTGTTATTGTTATTCATGCGACATTTATTTTTTTTCTCCCCCTAAAGCTCCTGGCAATTGACATTCTGTAATTAGTCAGTAAACATCTTTTGAAAACTCGCCTGACATTTCACAGGGAAAAAAACTTGCGTCCATTCATTCGTGATGGCTTGATAGATCCGCAGTGAGGACGTTGATGCGCTGAAGATGTGCCAGCCACTCATTATGTTGCATTAGGCGCCCCTGCGAGGAGGGGAAGGCCAAAGCTCAGAGGGACTGCACGGAATATTAAACGCGTCTTTGGCCGGCATCGTTGCATCAAGGTCTTGATGCAGATGTAGTATAACGAGGCAACGTTTCAAAACAAATGTGTTCATTACAGCGAGTCCTCTACATACACATTGGGGGTGCAATTGGAATTGCAGGGTATTTATTCCAAATGTATACTTCATATTTTATACAGTTATATTGCTATATATGTATATTACTGTCCTATATGTCTTACCGTTATTGTTTGTGCTTAATAAACGTGTAAGCTCAGCATTCAATATAAGGTTTATGACAGAGCGACCATAAATTAACAGTCATGTTAATTCATGTTTGGGTTATTTTTTTATGTTTTTGAAAGGGTTAACACTCTAGTACATTGAAGCTTTAACTGAAATGATATTTATGCAAAAACAAAACAATTCTATCAGATATCAGATAAAAAAATAAAATAAAATAAATAAATATATATATATATATATAAATAAATATATATATATATATATATATATATATATATATATAAATAAAACATATGCACATATATATATAAATATAAATATATTATATATATATATATATATATATATATATATATAATTATTATATATATTATTATATATATTATATATGAATATAATTCACATTTTTAACTAGCCAAAATACTAAAGCATAATTTTTGTTTTCGTAAAAAAAAATAAATAAATAAATAAATGAGATAAATAAATAATAATAATTTTCTTTGTGATTGAATTTATGCTTTAAATTAAGTGACAAAAAGATGAATTAGATTCATCATTCCGGTACAAAAATAAGAGAGTTAATGAATCATACTATCTCCTAATGACGTATTGTGTATATACAAGTAGTAAAGTTCTGAACAAGTGTGTGAGACCAGCACCTACTTAATGGCTACACTAAATTAACATAACATCATCATCTGTGGCAGGTGGTCGAGTAAATAAGTCGAGCAGGATCCCCAAATCACTCAATTTATCAAGACTATCAACTGGAATCGCAAAGGACGAAGTACAAATGGAAAACCTCGGGAAAAACATTCAGTAGGCTCCGGAAATGTTCAATAGCGGCATCTCAAGTCACACCGCACACGTTCATGGTTTAAAAACCTTCGAAAAGGTGCGCAAGAGGAGGTGATGACTGTGGATATTAGCCTGGGCACATTAATAGATTCAACTAATTCACACACTGGCATATTAACCGACCATCCAATTTTCTCCTGCGCTTGTTCTCATTAGCTGGAGTTGAGCGCATCTGACTTTGAGCGGAAGCCACCCTGGACTTGTTGCTATAGCCAATTGCAGTGCACATACCAACTAGACGTGTGAGCGTTCACTTACTTGACGACATAAAATGGAGGATATTCAACACGCCGCTTCTTTCAGTGCAAAAGTATTTGATCTTTGTTCAACTCGTGCAAAACGGGAGCAAAAAGACAGAAAAATGTTCGGTTAAATACTTTTGTTAAGTACAAGAACGGGTGCTTGTTAAATGTAGGACAAAGCGGGCATGCAAAGATAGTGTCGGCGTGTACACCTCTGGGACGCTGCCCCATTGAGCACACAAACGCCTCGCAGCATTTAAGAGATGCGGTGCAACAGAGGCTTGTCGCTGAGAGGAAATCGTAGTTAGTTTCTGACAAATGGTACACCTTTAGCGGCGAGTGTGCTCGCGCACGTGTTGGATAAAGCTTTCGCCTACGCCGTCTCATTTGACATTGCCTGCAGGGGTGTCAGATGCCGTGTGCGCACAAGTGGGGTCAAAGCATCAAACACTGACAGATGACTGCTCGAAGACACAAAAACCTACATTGAATTGAAATATAAAGATGCTGTATTTTGCTCCACGTCTTCACTGGATTGGCTTTCTTTCAGCCCCTAATTTCTTTTGAAATAAAATGTTAAATTGTGAAAAGAAACAAACATGCTGACATTTGCTTAGCCTGGAGAAAAAACGAGATTGTTGTATTTATATAGCACGTTTTGTACGCAACGTGTTGGACACAAGCATCTCCTAAAACAGGGGTGGGCAAACTTTTTGATTGGCGGGCCACAATGGGTTCTAAAATTTGACAGAGGGGCCGGACCTGGAGCAGATGGATGGTGTGTTTTGGTAACCTCACCTCATGTGAGAAAAAAGTGAACAAAAGCATTACAACAAAATATGTCTTTGAAAAACCACAGTATTTAGAAAATAAAACATGAACAAGGTATATTCATTTAATTTTTTTCAAGTTCGGCGGGCCGGATTAAAACGTTTACCGGGCCGCGTGTGGCCCCTGGGCCGTAGTTTGCGCACCCCTGTCCTAAAATCATTTACAAACTGCTGAATAAATAAAGACACTCAAAGACAACAATCAGATGCATTTACAAAATATATAATATATATAAATGAATAAAAAGTAGCTTTCTCAATTTACTGACAGCGAAACTGATTATTTTTTTCCTATACATCCCATTAATTTTTAGCGACTTTCTATTTCTGTGCATCAAGTCTTTGGTCAAGGTGTTTAAATGTCAGTCTCCAAAGGCGTTTATTTTCGCTGCTTTGCTTTTGAATGTCTTTAACTATTTTGTTTGGAAATTTGCGCATTGAGATGCCTTTTTGCTCCGTTGCCTTGCCATTTGGGATGCAAAACAACGGTTGTTAAGACAAAGTGGTGAGAGGCCATAGGGGTGGATCCGACACATATTCCGCTCATTTGGAACAATAGTCACGGAGGCCAAAAGGTAGCTGTGACATTTGTTGAAAGTTTTAATTATTGTTTCTTCTACAGAGGGAAAAAATGACAGCAATTTAAGTAAGAACTTCTGAGACATAAATGGCCTCCCTCACTCCACTTTCAAACCGTCTGTTTATTTTGTTCATATTTTTCCTCTAAAGATTGCTGCTTCTTTTTCAGATCCTGTTCAACTTGCTGAGTCTTAACCCCAAAAGTTAACCTGTCTTTTGTGACAAGCGACTTGCTCAGTGGCTTCTTGTTTTCCTCAATATATAAATCTGTTTGTTCCTCACCGCGCCAGACAGCAAACATCAGATTCTGTTTCTGACTATGAGGTGTGTCAGCCTTCGTCCCAAGCTTGAAGTGTACCGGAATGATGTATTTCTTTTTTTTTTTTTTTTAGCAATACCCGGTATATACAGAATATCAATGTTCTCGCGCTTTTCCATTTTCTTCCCTCACCCTCTTTGGATTTATTTATTCTGAAACTAGATGCACTTTTTTTTTTTTTTTAAACAAACAACCGGCATTGGTGATCATATCCATATGCAAATTTTTGGGGCCTTAAAAGCCATACATAGAGGACAGGTCAGTGTCAAACTTAAATGTTAACCTGACTGTGTGGTAAACAAGAGACAGCACTTTAAAAATTATTTTGTGATTGAAGAGAAGCTTGCATGCAAGGCCGCCGTTCCAATACAACCTGACGACTGCTTTATAGGAAGTGTCTGCCCATTTCTCCTTATGCGAAGTCATAAAAACGCACATGAGCAGACAGTTGTCATCTGCCTCATGAAGCAACCACACATGTCGCATTATCCACAGCAAAAGTGATAAGACGATATCAGAGATCAAGTCCACTTTTTTGTTCTCACACTAAAAAGAAGACTTTACATTAGGATTTAATTATTATATATACGATACGACATTTTATTGTGTAAAGAAACTGATTATTGTGATACACACTCCTGAAATAAATTTGCTGGAATTACTTATAGTTTTGTTTTCTTATCAGATAATTAAATGTATTTTGGACTGTTTTTTTTTTAACCTATAAAAGCTTTAGCAAATACTTATTTTACCATGCATTGTAATTCATAGCAACAATGTTTCGGGGAAGAAAAAAAAAACACACCTGTTGCTGAACTTAAGCCATAATTCATAAATATTGCTAAATATAATAAAAGATCACATATATCGCCATCATTATCATTAAGTTATGAAAACATGATGTGGTCAGGAAAAAAATAGAAATTTTATGAGAACATTTGGAAACATATGTTGACCGTTGTAATTAAAAACAGTGACCCAAGTAAGGATACGCGATAAAAAAATGTGACGACATTGATCATGTTCATGATTTGTCACAATAATCAACACATTTAGATTAATATTAATAAGTTCTATAAATCTCTACAAGTGTTTCCCTTTCCAAATGATCACAATGCCTCATCAGTGGTGAGCTATTTTTAGAACAACATGAACTCATGTCGTCCTTAAGGACTTCCTGCGTATGTCGGTGCCCCCTGCCCTCCTTCCAGAATAAATACTTGGATCCTTCGCCGTCCCTTCAAACTAGCGTTTTCGAAGCTCGCCTTTCAGCGTGACCTGATAAAGCTTGGCCAGATGAGAGGCTAAACGTCTCCTAAGACAACCCGAGCAGTCCAGCGATCGATTTAATGCCTTGGCAATACAAGAACTGGGATGAATGGGAATACTCGCAAGCATCTATCAATGTTCGAGACACAAATGCCACTTAGTACAACGGTGTGAGTAATTACCTCTGTCAAGCAGGATACGTTCTAATGACTTGTTTGTGAAGAACCCATTATAGTTGTTAGAATACAGCATAGATGCTAATGCAAGGATTATCCGGCCTCCAGCGGAGGTCTACACTCAAGTTTGCAAAATGCCGTCTCGTAGCAACGCGGCGGAGTATATTTCAATAATTCAGTGTTTACAAACGACAAGATTTATTTGAAACAGTAGGGGGTGTAAACATAACTGCTGACACGTCACGATTGATAATCTTTTTAATGCTCAACACCCAGTTTAGATGTACGGCAGAGCATAAAGCATCGCGTTGCCGTGTTAAGCCAAAGTCTCTTAATTATATTCGACAAATCGGGCGAGAACGCAATTGTCGCTAACCAGTCTCTCTCTTCTCTGATGGCTTCCTCAGATGTGTCATTTCACCTGTCAAAAAGGTTTTATTTCCCACAGAGCTCCACATCAAACGTTTCCTATTGCCCAAAAAAAAAAGGAAAGCGAGTTTCCCCTCTGTGGAACTGACAAAGCGAGAGTATCTTCTTCCTGTGTGTGCGGCGATGGTTTCTAGCAGTTCAAACTTGAGTGAGTCACATTTTAGCAGGTTCATAAAGTGAGTCTACATCTTTGAAGAGAGTCTGCGCATGTTGCACGCTGCAGCTGAGAAACGTCCACATCCCAAAAATAACATTCAAATTAATCGGCTATCACCGTCACATCTCTCATGCATGCGAAAAGTATCATCTGTGACTTCATATTTTAGCAAAGCAGACATCAAGCAGCATTCGATCGACAAGAGAGAGATTCTTTGAGAAAGTGCGCGTGTTTGAACTGAGACGCTTTGCGTGAAGGAGAACGCTCCCTGAAGTCAAGTCACGCTGATGTTTCTTACCGCTGTTGTGACAGGTAAGAATTCATTCAAATTAAATGAATGCAGTAATTTCTATTTCCTGTAAGAATCTGTATTCAAATTTATATTTTTAGGAGGGAAATTGTCAAAATATGACAGTTGCGGGTCAATTTTTAATAAAATCCTCATAGCATTTGTTTCTATCAAATTGTGATCTTATTCTAATGGATAAATAGCCTGTTTGATCTTAGTAAATGAGTAATCAATTATTAATGGACCTTTCATTGAAAAATAAAAATAAATATAAATAAATATATATCTTTTTTTAATTTTGGTTCACTCTTCTAAGTTAGCAAATTACAGAGTGAAAGAATGACAAATGGGATATTTATTTTGTTCAAGTCGTCAGATTTAAACCCGAACAAGAGAAAAGAATTGATAATTTTGAAGTTGTAAGATGAGGACAATAAGTCACATTCAAAGAAAATAATACTTTTTTTGTTTGGGATAGGATTCACAAACAATGTAAAAAAATAATGAAATTATTCCTGTAATTTTCTTCATAATTAGTCTCAATGTCATTTTTTTTTCAAAATGTGTTGGAGTATTGTTTTTTTTTCACTGAAAAAAAAGACAATTGTCATATTACAAACACATTCTTGTAAAAACCACAAAACAAAACATTACCACAAGACTTTTTGAATGCTATTTGCTATCTTGAAAAAAAAAAAAATCCAATAGATTTTTTTGTTTAGATTTTTTGTAACCGTAACGACTACTTCTTTTTCTTAAATAAGAAATCGTAAAAAACACAACTTTGCTCTTGTAACTTTACCATCGTTTTTCCTTACGGCATGAACCTAATGCACTTTTGCAAATGATCTAAAAGCAGAGAACAAAATATCTGTTTTGTTTGTTCTGTAAATAAATACGAAAGAGTGGCCTCCTCCTTGTTATTATAGAAGTACTCCATCAAATGTTAGACCACATAAAACAATTTACTTTTGAGCTTTGGGACAAACTGATCCTCCATCTGTCATTCACAAAATATTTGCAGTGTTTGTTTTCTATGCAAGACATTTCCTGTTTTGTTCACCCCCCCTTGCCCCTCCCCTCCTCTCTGTAGAGTAATCCGTGCCTGGTGCATAAGCGACACCAAAAGCGCAGATGGTACATTGTGGACTGTTTACACCATATAAAACTGTCGGAGCATACATATTTCCCTCTGTGGTTCGCCTGCATGGTGTGGCCTTTGCAGAGCCAAACACACGAGATTCTAAGAGTTTAATCCCTTTTCATCTGCTCCAAATCCATTAAGAGAGGAGATACTGAATACAAGCTTCTGATGGCTAACGCCCGAATAAATGCTGTGCTCCAGTTGTGCCGTTGAGAACGACAGTGGGCTAACTTCATTTGGTGATGTAAAGTGGGATGGGTGTCACAGAAATCTGTTAAATATATCCTAATTTCAATGAAAGATTATTTACAAGGCCTGACTGACTTGTTTTTTTTTAAGGCTGATAATAAAATTCTGATAAACGATTATTTGTCCGATTAATTAAAGATTTAAAATGAATAAAAGGACCTGTACAAACATGAAGAGATTAATTTCAGGGAGAGAACATGTGACTGTTTTACATACTATGTCCTTTAATTCATATAATGTTACAAAAGAAAAAAAAACATGCAATATTAGCCCCAAAAAAAAGCAAAGTAAAACAAAATGTTTGTTAACAAAATAAAATAAAAACAGAAAATTGTGTAAAACAACAAATGTAAAACTGACTGACTCTAAATTTTAATGTTAATAAAACCTAACTATAGCAAAAATGTCCTTCATTTTCATCTTCATTATTTAATACCATACATGAGCATTCAGGGTTCATTTTAAATGTATTTAAAGGAAAAGTCAACCTCTTGCTTGAGAATTACAGTTTATCTTACTTTAGTACACAATTTTTAATGACTGTTTTGATATACTGCACTTGACAAACACTATATAAATAAATATTAAAACTAATTCTAAAACTAATTAAATAAACTAAATAAAGCACAATGAAAAGTTTTGACATTTTAATGTCTGTGTGCAAAGCATACAAAGCGTGTACACAAATTAACTTCTGTTCACATCTCGCCTGACAAGCCACGCAGTCAGCAAAGTGTCGAGGCAGACCGGATTGCGAAGAAGCTACTTGTGAAAACTCCTCATCAACCTGCCCCAGGAAAATTAATTGTTTTCCGCAGCCAATTCAGAGGTGCATTAGCATAAATTGACGGTAGCGGAGCACCGCGCGCATACTTAAAGCCGCAGTTCACGCGGCGGTCGGGGATAGAGCTGGATAACTGGCAGAGGTCAGTTGACGGACCGGGACCTCTGTCACAGAGAAGGCCGGCGCTGGAATTGCCGCCTCAGCAGGACAGCTGACAGGAAGCTTTTTTTGTTTTGAGTTTGCTGCTTTTTTGATCAGCTCGCTAAGTCGTCACAACATTGACACACATGCAAGGTACCCTCTAAACGTTCAATTAGCTCGATGAATCGACGGTCTGACAGCTCTCGCGATAATTTATCCATACGAGCAATTCAGTTGTATTTACTTCAGAAATAATTTGCATACTTTGCAATGCCAAATTCAAAGACTGTACCATATTAGCTGTTCATCATTAGCACATCATCTCAGAACAAAACACCCTGCTCAAGATACTGCTGGAGTGCGGTACTTGTGGGTAGAACTAAATGTACCGTAGAAGTTTGGAGAACTTTTTCGACAAAAAATCCCTGTCAAGATGACTCCGTTTAAATTGTGTTCAAGGAACAAAGAAAGCTATTAGAACAGTCTTTGGATTAAAATATTATTCAAATACATTTCTGTTATACAAGCATCACAAAAATACCAGTTGAAAAATATGATTAATCGCAACTAATGATGGAATTATTTTGCGATTAATTGGTAAAAGAAAATTTTAATCGCTTAATGGCTATAATACATATGTATTATTAATTAATTTAAAAATATTTTCCCTCTATTTTTCCCCCAAATGCAGCCCATTGAGCCATTTACAAAATAAACAATAAATTGAACCAATCAATACCCTTGGCAGATTAAGTCAGCCGTAGCAGTGGTCAGGGAGCGCGTCTAAATGCCATTTCTAATAGAATATAGCATTTGAAAAATAATCATTTGATTCTTACTGTCAATGTTAATGAAATTCATTGACTTTACACCATAACAAACAAGCAACATGGGTCATTGCTTTTTGCGCGTTCCACAATCATGGTTTCAAGAAATGGAATGCACGCATTTAATGATGCAGGCGGGAGCAAACATACCCAAAAATCTGAATTAAGAGATTAGTGTGTCATTGTGCTAAACATTGTTTTTCACTTAGATTTGTTCCTGCTTGTATCATGAGTGTGTTGGGCTTTTCAGATGTATTGTATTTACACTATATTTGCAAACGTATTGCATTCTAGCGCATTACCCGGATTTAAATTGTCACATATCGGACCCTTGCTCGTCGTGGCAACCAAATGAGGCCTCCCCATTGGCCCAGCAGGAACATGGAGCTTAACGGATGCTCAAATTCTTGATCCAATCAGCATCGTTTTTTTGTTTCCATTATATTTAGTTTGCTTTCATTTTCGTGCTATGGTTCAGGTCCTGTGAGAGGATTTCAGTTTCACCTGTACTCATCAGTCCTGTCAGATCCCTCCAGTCTTGTCCAGTCTTGGATTATTGTCTCTTCAGTTTGCTTGAGTGAGCGGTGGATCATCATTGCTACAAAGAGAAGAAGAATCATTATTGTTGGTCTCACGTGTCATGAAAGTTTCAAGTTTCTTGTCGGTGTGAGTTTAGTCCTTTAGTCCCTAAATCCAAGTTTCTTGTTCATTTTTGGTTTTATATATATCACAGTTGGAAAAGTCACAGTGGCCACATGAACAGTGCTTGGAAGCCCCAAGTGACATGGCTGCCGTCTTGATCGTCAAGATGCATTTGTAACATCTGATAAAGGGAACACGTCAACGCAGACCGCAAGATAAATAGCGGTTCCAGCAATCAGCTCGAGGTGACAAGCGGAAATGCATCTTTTGAGTCTGTGTCCTTCCAGGGCGTGTGCCATTTATCTTGACTGTCAAAGCAAAGACGACATGGTAATGAAAGGTGTACACCCCAGTGAGCATCTCTCACGCTGCTGGCACCACAATAACATGCAGCGATCACTGGCCTGCTTGGAAAGACATGTCTGATATGTTTTGTTTTTTTATTTGTGGTACTCGAGTTTTGGGTACACTTCGATTGGAGTAAATATTACGCTATTTCTGAATTTCTATCTGTGCTGTATCTTTGTAAAAGCATACATTTGGCTATATACTGAACATTGAAAGGCGAAAAAAACAGACAAGATGGCAAAACATGTTAATAGACTTATCACCTAACTTTTCCATGCGAAAACGTTTAAATACAGGAGACATTATAGTTTTATTGACCCAACTACCAGGCTGATTTGAAGAGCACGTAAATATATTGTGTACAAGTGCTTCCCTCTGCTGGACAACTACGGAACTGCACTTGCAATAGTAAAAAAGTGTTCTCAGCGTTGTAAAAGTGGCTTGAAGCTTTCTAATCAGTCATACCTCCATTTCTAGCAATAATGAGATACATTAATTCGCTACAATTGAATGCAATTAGCACAGATTACGATACGGCCATAAGCAGGGTAGTCTTTACATTTGTGAAGTGGTTTCCTTTTCTCTTCAGTTACAAACCTAATTTCCTGGCACCGTAGTCGTAGCGTAAATGCATTATCGTGACAGAAGTATTTAACGTGCGGTGCTCGTTTTGCCTACAAATAGGAAGTAAATTCCATGATTAATTACGCTTTGTATTGAGTACTGTTTGGTTACAGTGCAAATCGCTACTCATCCCAAAAGGCTCATCAGCCTTGATAGAGTCCACATGCATTTAAACTCCCACTAATTTTGTACAAAGACTGTAAAACCTGTTTAGGAGAATATAAGCCGTTTTTTTGGGGGGGGGCGGCCATCCAAACATTTTATATAGGGCTTGTCCGCTTTAGGGTCAAGGTCAATGACAACTAATCACAAGCCATTGGACAATTTAGTCTTTTGTTTAGTTATCACAAACTTCGTGTGGTTGAAAACCTAAAGTGAGGACATGCAAAATCGACACAAAAGCGCCTTAGCTGAGATTCTCACCCACACATTAAAAACTGTAAGATAGACCACTACGAAGACATCCCTCATTTTAAACCTTTAGATATAAAAAAAATATATATTCATGACATGTCTCATTCAAATCTGCAGCAAGATGTGGCCAACATCTGTAGAAATACGATGGTTGGCCATACTACTACATTCACATTTAATAAGCGCCAAAAAGACCAGGAATGCATTATTTGCCACGATGACACTATGGATCTTCTTTTTAAACGTACTAAAACACAATAGATTATTAAAATCCATTTTATTATCAAATTGTCAAACATTTACATACATACAGCACAGGCATCACAAACACATTTTCTTCAAATGTCCATTACACATTTATAGCTTTGATTCAAACATAACATTAAATATAAGAGGAAAAAATGACTGGGCAGTCAAAGATTTAGTGGGAACAACTTGTATTTACTAATTGTAAAACAGAAATACATTCAGTGCTTTTTCCAGAAGACGACTTTGGTCAAACAGGATCATCCAGACAGAGAAACAATCCATCGCGGGCCGTTCCTTAGTAGAAGCACTCCCAGTGTCATCAACAGGCCGGGACAAGTGCAATACCGTGCACATCCAGAGCATTGCCACCTCTCCCAACCTGTTCAGACCGGGATCAAATCTGCCATGATTGGAGTTGGCTCTGTGGTCAGTTTTGCATGGATTTGCACAGCACCGCATAGAAAAGCTGAAAGCAAACCAGCAAAACTAACCAGAAAGTCACATTCGTACGGGCGTCCCTCGCTGTCTTTTTTTTTTTTTTTTTTGCTGCAATGGCATCTAGAAGTACTTGAAGTGCTCACACTGCAGTAGATTGTCATGACACTACCTGCACTATAAGCACTTTAATACCGCTGAAACTTCGAGCTCCTCCATTGGCGGGCACAAAATGGTACAAGTTGGTTGTAAAAACACAGGACGCCGTCAGCTTTGCATAGATTTGCACAACTCTGTTCTTCTTGCAGCGCAACCACGCAAAGCTAACAGAGCACCGCCGCCGGTGTGTTTGCGCAAACATGGACGCACAACATGGAGCAGTCCAGGCTGCTTATGCCAGAAGGGGCACTTAGGGCAGTAGGTGCACGTTGACTTAACTATCTGCACTAGATGCACCTTAGCGCAAGCACCGGAGAGTCTTGCAAGAAGTTACTCACCCAATGGTTTGCCATTCGGAGACAATACGGAGTTCATGAGCACATGGACTGACATCACGTTGCCCACAAAGAAAGCGTTTGATCAAAGGGGATTCCCTGTGTAGAAAAACGCCAGTCTTGAGGGAAGCTTTCTTTCCATGCGCCACAATAGTGCAGAAAGTGCCTCCACTGCAGTAGATCGCATAAGACTACCTGCACTGTAAGCACTTTGACACTAACGGGGCCTTAAAGATTCCGGATATTGTCCAGGTGCATTCCACCGCCTGAAAGCAGAAACAAGGCAGAGAATTAAGAGGGTGTCACCAGCACATTTTAAACAACTCAATGTGGTGCTCTATCGATTAAGGGACTTTAGAATTCTGAAAGTCATGTGGTGCTCATGTCAAAATGGGGTGCATTGCTTTGCCGAACTTCATTCATTCTCAATGTTTAAATACATGATGTACCATTAACCCAAAATTAAAAAAAAAAAATTTTACACTACAAAAAGTAAAGAAAATTTAATATACTTTGGTTAATAATTTGTCAACTGATTACACACAATTATTTTGTTTAAAACAAGCCAAGCTTCGCTGGAAAGATTAAAATAAGTACAATGAATGGCGTGTTCAATCATGTATTTTTTTTATTGATAAAAGGATTGTGTAACAAGTTGAATACACAAACTACTGGCATTTTCTGAGTGAGGAAAGACACGCCAAGTATGAAAATATGAAACGGCAATATTTTTAGATCAACTGGTTGCACCTAATCGTTAAGTTCACCTCAGAAACAATACGAGTGTTTAAAAAGGTCACCATCACATGGAACAGATTTATTTTTGGTGCTTCATTCGATTACGTTTTGTGGTAGGGCCAAAATATTTTTTATACCTCTACATTATTGTATCTGACTATAAAATGGGTTGTGTGGAAAATAAGGGATAGGTGTTTCACCTCACTTGATAAAGAAATCTCTGAATGTTCTTAACCCCCATTTCATTGCCAGTGTGGTCTGCAGTGCGGATGTACAGTAGCTGTCAAGTATTTCTTTAGACAGCTGTTCACTAAATGGAGCCAAGAAGTGCATTTGCATCTTGTTTTAAGACAAATGTACAATCAATTCCACAAAATCAGATAAGTTTTAATCAGCTAATTAATCGATTGAGCAAACTATAAAAACAGATGCGTTGCTGCGATTTAAGCCACACCACTTAACTGTACACATGTAAAACTAAAATTATTTTTTTCCCATAACTATAATGCTAGCAACACTAATGCAAACTGAGTTATTACAAACCAACCTAAGTACACTTGGAAGCACATAACGCACTTTGCAGCGCATTCATAACATTCAGCACTGAAAATTACTTCACGCAACCTCCTCCTTCCTTCCCCAAGTTGCTTTTGATTCTTGCAAGCTTAATTCAATACTTCCTTTCTGAAGTCTTTCCTGCCTCCCTCAGACCTGTTTTTTCATGACATCTTTTCCTTCCCCCAGACCCATTTTATTCATGCATCCTTCCTTTTCTTCATATAGGATGCTTTGTTCACCCCGTGAGGTGACAATTGTCACAGCACTAATATTCACACATCTGCATTGATATAGAAACAACCAATTAAGTAAAAACAAATACAAAGTTCAGAATAAATCTAAACAGTATTAATGGCGACTTAATCTACTTTTCTGCCTCTACTCCCCCACGACCCGTTTTTTTAACCTTTTGTTACTTAAACTTGCTTTTCAAACTTCCTTCTACAAGACAGCTGTTTTTTCTTTCCTTACTGATCTCCTGCCAACACAGACTGAAAATATTTCTGCCTTGCTCTCCTCGGCACCTGTCAGGGTTATAATAGTTTTGGACTTTTCATTACAGATCACTTTTATGATGTTTTTGAGTTTTTTTAAAGTCAGTTTTAAGTAGTTTATTAAGAGATGGTTTGTTAGGTTTTGTTAGTTTTTATTTTGAAAATGCTTTGTTCTAGTTTATTTGTGGAGTGCAAATATAAAAGGTCACCAAGTATTGTGCAACAACGTAAACTACAATCCTTAAGCAACTCTTGCCATCTTCTTTATGCCCTTGTATTAATCGCGAAATAAATACTTTTAGCTCATGCCTAAAATTAATTGACAAAGATGAAAACAAAGGACAGTCTCACAATACCAAGTTTTATAAATGTAAAATGTAGTTTCAGTTAACAATTTAAGCACTCATTTTCTCTCGTGAACAAAAATGCTGTCAATATTAGTTTATTCGTTAGCAAGTCATTGACTCGGATTTGATATGGTTATTTAAGTCTATACCTCACATGGGACAATAAAGCATTATTCTAGCAGTAGCCATTTCATTTAATTAAAAGAAGGCATCATTTGAGTGTTTTGATGCAATCCTCAAAATTTGAAACAAGTCTGGTAGCTTCTGGAAAATTGCCTACGGGAAATTCTTACATTTTTTTTTCTCTCGACCATCGAACCTCAATCAAACCCAAGCGGGTGGGAGAACAACACTTTACACCCCTCCCCCCACGCACTAACATGGCGCCCACGAGTCCGCATTGGGAGCAACATTCATCCACCGGCTGGATGTAGTCAACAAGAACAAGTGCGACTTCATTACACTAAACCCGGCATGTCTCCAACCACTACGAAGTGGATGCGTGGAAAAGTGTAATCACCTACACACACACGTTGCGGGTGCCTCCACACGCCACTACATGCTCACCATAACACACGGATATGTGAACATGTGTTAGCCAAACGTTGTTTTTATTTCAACTACTATTCTAGCATTTTGTTGCATCTTACGAGGGCTGTTAGGTGGGGAATTTATGTTTTAAAACACGAATGACGGTTAAAAAGACACACTAAATGAGCTAGCTAGTTAGCTAGCTAACCCCCACCCCCAAACATATAGTTAAAATTATAACAGCTAACTTGGGGGTAAACACACAACGCGTACAATAAAAAGTGTTATTTAGAGTGAATTGGGGAGTCCAACTAAATGTTTTTTATGATTTACGCTAACGTCGAAGTAACTCAACGTTGTGTTTGTCGATTAGCATTAGCCACTAGCAGGCTAACAACGTAGTTTGCGGCCTGCTTCAACCCCCCCATGTGCTGCCGCTTTGTTCCGGAGCCACTTTTTAAGTATCCGGTAGATAAACTCGCTCGATTATTTTAGCGTTATCCACCCAACACGTCGCCCACTACGGCTATAAGCGAGCCGCGAGATACGGTAGGCTGCGCGAGTGGGGGAAAGACGCAGGAAACACACGAGGACGTCGCTAGCCAGCCGAGGAGCGAAAGCAAAAAAAAAAAAAAAAAAAAGCAACACAAGCTTTTCAAATCTCCCTCACCCATGGAGGAGAGGTAACCATGCGCCGCGCATACACTATACTCCTTCCCCAAACGTGGAAAGTGGCCAATAAAGCACATTTCGGTCAGTTTGAGCAAAAAAACAAGATGTCGTTTGGACATCAAACAGTTCACTTTGTTTGCACGAGAACAAGGCTAACAACAGGTTTGTGCACGTAATAAAACGCGTGGTGAACACACTACTAGCTTACACTGGGGGGAAAAAAACATCCCTTGAACACTTACCGTTTACTCATTCTTCTGTAAAAAAAAAAAAAGAAAGAAATGGTGGGGAAAGTGACGAAAAGAAGTCTGAGACGCCATATAGAGCGATGGGTAAAAGGAGCCAAGCACGACCATGTGCTCCCACTATGACGCTTGGCCGTGTGTTTGTGAATGGTAGTAAGATTGCGAAAGTGGCGCGAGTAGAAGAGATCCAGGTTTGAGCATGTGCTCGCTCAATGAAGGGCGGCTCCCACTGGAGGCCACTGGAGCACAACTCGCTCATTAGCATTAAATCAACCACTTCCTCTCCAAGCACGGATCTCTATCAACGCGACACTCCACTGCGCTCCATAGAAATATCACAATGTATAATATTATAAAGGCTCATCAATTCAAAAATTGAAGAGGGTTTCATCTTAGTGTATAAAACGCATTGTAAGTCAGAACCGAACAATAAAAATACAAATTATTCAAACAGTAATACGGATTTTCATATTAAATTGGAATGACTATGAAACATTTCTTAAAATATTATAATTACAAAAGCTATTTGCTGCTACACCGGGAAAAAAAAGTTTAAGTTTCCACGTTGACAAAATTATAAATGTCACATTGTAAAGTACAAATATCTTCTTACAAATAAGGTAAGGGTTGTTTTTTTGTAAATTTAGACAGCACTCATTCACTTATTCAGGAAATGTCCTCAAATTCTGGAAAAATGTATCACAATACAAAAATACATTTCTCAATTTTGCAAAAGGAAACCAGGCAGTATTTGACCCTATTTAACTCTAAAAGTAAGATAGCAGTTAAAACTGATGCATACGCCTAAAATAAATAGCAGAGCATGAGGTATGTGTGTCTTCTTTTTAAATCTTAAATCAGAAGGAATGATTTGTTTTGCTCTGAAAAATAATAACTTTTATCAAATTCTAATGTTATATTTATAACATTAACACATGGAAATTATCTTGTTTTCACATGATAAGTTTGATTTCTTGTTCAGGTCACCAGGCGAAGTCCTTTTTGTGTCTTATGAATCAAAGTTAGTAGATACAGTATAAAACGATACTACTCTATAATATGCTCACATTTATCTTAACATGAACTAAAACTTTTGGTGCATATTGAAGGCCTCTGGATCTCTGGATCATAAAAACTAAAATGATATGAAAAAGGTTATGTTGTTTTATTGTCGGTTGTTGAAACAATTAATTCTTTATGTTTTTATGAAGTTTAGTTCCTATGATTTTTGAGTTTGGCATCTTTTAGCTTGAAATAACGTGAAAAAGTTACATGTTCTGCTTGGACATGTTCACCTTGCAGTTCAACATCTGAAGAATTGGTACAGAAAACCTTAAAATAATGTAAGGCAAATTGCTCATCTTAAATTGATTTTGTTTCTATAAGATATTCTTTGAACACATTGGAAAAATCATTTAAACTAAATTTTTGGCCTGGGTAAACTACACATTTTTTCTAGTGGCTATGATTCTATATTAAAGTTAATCAACATTATTTCATTTGTTTTAATATGCCAGCTTTTATCTCAAAACACCATGAATAAAATAATTACATAATTATAATCATGAAAATAATTGTGATTGAATTTACTGTAACATGAACATGATTTTCCAAATAATGTGAAAATGGTTAGCAATAATAATAATAATAATTATTATTATTATCGTTATAAAAAGCCATTAACCCAATGTTAATAGTTCCGTTTGTACAGTTTGCATACTGATTTTAAGTTAGTGCAGTATCACTGATTTCTTAAAATAGTCAAATACGCTTTATTATTGTAATATAATAATAAAATAATTTCTATATATGTTGAAATGATAGCCATGTAACAAAAATAAATATAATTGGTTAACCTGTCTTGACGTAGTTACTGTAAATTTTACAATTATTAAACAAAAAAAACCCAATAACGTAACCATCATATGCATGATAGGGTACTGGATATCTGATCGAAGGTTGACTGACAATTAATGAAGACGAAAATTAACGAAGTATTAACCAATATCCGTTTTACGCAGTTGTACCAGATTGTACTTTTCTTTCCTGTGTTTTGTCTTAATATGTTTGGCACTACTCGGATGCCATAGGTCATTCCACGCCGTTATGGCCGCCTGTACCGGAAGTATTGATGAGTTTCGAAATATTTCAAAAGAAGATAATATGCTTTTATATGTTTGCACTTAAACATCGTAAACGACAGAGTAATATACCGTATTACATTTCATGACTATACATATTTGCGCCATAGGGAAATATCTGCCTTGTTTTTCTTAATTTTAGCTCACGATGTTCCCTGGAACGGTCGTATAACATTTTGTGTGAAGGAACAAGTATGTCACGACTTCCTGTTAATTCGGTTGTAGGAGACAGCATGGAAAGTTACCCTTCTCCATTCGCAACTTAATGGTTTCTCCTTTTAGTTAGCGCGGTTAGAGTTTCGTATTGGGCAGGTAAAGGTGAGTTTTGTGTCTCCTGATAAGGGGCAAATCGCAGCTTTATTTTAGTCATTGATGACTCATGTATATTTTGTACAATAATGAATGTAAATGCGTAGTGTCATTAATAGCATGTCCAGTAAGTAATGGTTATATGTGTGTTAAATTGTGTATGCAGAACTGACCCTCATGTAGATTTACGTTACTTATGAATCGTTTTGATTGCCATTGACAGTGAAACGTACATTCACAACGAGGATATTTTTTCCATTTTGTCACTCCTCTCGACTGAACAGTATCTTGTGTTTGTCTTTTTCGTCCAGCAGATTCATGGCTGCCTTTGTGCTGTGCCCCCTGAGACCGAGGCTATGCTACCTTTCAGGTTTGAGAAAGCGTTTTGCTCACCGTGTCAGTGGCAATCTTGACACTGAGCCGGATGTGCAGAATAAAAGTACGGACATGTTGCAACATCTGGATGTTCCTGTCCTTGGAGACTACAGGGTCCATTACAGCCCATCATCATATCATCAACCTGTGGGAAAATCTTCCGTCTCCCGCAGTCAAAGCGATATCGATGACAAAGAACCGTGTCTCCCCACCCATGCTCCTTCCTTCTGGCAGCAGCGCAATCGCTACAGCCTGAGCTCCTCACGGCATATTTCCAGCTCCAAAAACACTTTGCTCTCCTTGGCCTTCAACAGAGGCTCCGAAGCCAACACACCGGTGACCCTGCACCAAAGAATACCCGTATCACCTGACGTTAAGGTTGATGTTCGTGCCTTTCTCAAGTGCCGGCCTGATTATTCATCCATAGCACTCGATCTGACCCAACGACGCCCCCCCATCAAATGGGAACAGGGAGTGCGATTACTTCAGGAAGTGGCTGTCCTGAAAGGCCGCATGAAACCATCTGACATTTGTCCTTTATTTGTGCAGCTCAGCCACATCGACTCTGATAAAGTCTCATTAGTGTTGACTGACCAACGCTTCATCATGCTGCTTCGTTACTCTGTGGAGAACCTTCGCCTCTTTTCTCTACTTGAGCTACTGCACGTGCTGAGGTCATTCGTGTGGCTGGAAATGCCACATAGCCACACGGTCCTCGGGCTGTACGAGGCCGAGCTGAGTCGCCGCGCCAGCGACATGACTTTAGACCAGTTGCTGTTAGCAGCCGACTTGTGGCGCTGCATTGGCCGGAAGGTGCCTCAATTCCTCAAGCGACTTTATGACTTAGTCCATTTGTATATGGGACAAGTGGGGCTTCCAGAGCTGGTCCAACTGATGTACATCATGGGAGAAGGGAGACAGTGCCCCAAAGAACTGATTCAGCCTATAGAGCAGTTACTCATGCGACACTTACAACAGCTACAGCCGGAGGAGGTTGGCGCTGTCTGCTTGGGCCTATTCAAATCCCAAACGTCCCTTTCTGAGACAGCAGTGAAGCGCCTTGTGGATAAGGCACATTCTCTTGTTGGGGATATGAGTGACTTTGCAATAGTCAATGTTCTCAAATACCTGCGTTTCAGCTATTTGTCTCACAGGGCGTGGATGGAGGCTATGACACATGAGGTGCCACGGCGCGCTTACGGGATGGGCGTCACGGGGCTGATGCATGTGGCGCTGACTTGCTCGTCATTGCATTACCGGAATGACCGCATCCTCATGGCGATAGCAGAGAGAATTCCATCACTGGTACCACACTGCCGGAGTAAAGACTCATGTAAGCTTTTGTGGGCCTTTGGCACCTTAGGGTTCCTCCCGGCTCAGAGCCCAAGCTTTTACCAGAGCCTTACCGAGGCCCTTAGACAGAGGAAGGCTGAATTTCTCCGCTACCCAGAACATCTGCTCACTGGTCTTCTCGGTCTGGCCTTTGTCTCGCAGTTCCCAGAGGACCTGATCGAGTTAGCCTTGAGCCCGGAATTTGTCAGCTTAGCTCTTAAGTCAACGCAGTTGGAGCTGAAGAAAGACTTGTTCACCTTGGATGGAGCCGTGGCTATGGAGATGCCTCAGTGGACTGGTCCTCGGCTGAGCTGCGAATTGAGAGAAGAAGTGAAACAAATGCTGTGGAAGTTTGTCCAATCAGACGTGTGCCAGAAGCTCGAGGTGAAGGAGGCAGAGGCTGCACTGCAAGAATTGCTGGGAGGAGACGAGTTTGTCTGTAAAAGAATGATCCTGCCCCACATGCGATCCATCGACTTCGAAGTGCACCTTGACGCTCGTGGTCAGCCTGTTCCTGTCATCCCAGAATCTCCAACACCAGTTCCGAACAGTTCTTCCAAATGTGCTTCAAAGCCAGGTTGGGGCAGAATGAATGTAGGAGTGAGCGTGACTGACAATCTCATCGCACAGCTTACAAATGGCAAGAACCTCCCAGGTCCAATAGTGGCGTCTCCTGAAGTTCAAACTCTCTCTGTTGTGAAGCCCGATGAAGGAGAAACATTGATTAACACCCGGCTAAATCTGACAAATGCCATCACAGAAATGATTACCACTCCCGGCAGCCACAGATCAGGCCCCGGAGAAGCCGGCACCATCGTTAAACTTGCCATCCAGGTGTCCAGCAGGAACCACTACTGCCACCAGTCACAGCAGCTAGTGGGCCTTCATGCCATGAAGAGGAGGCAACTGAAATTAGCGGGTTACAAGGTCGTAGAGCTTTGCCATCACGAGTGGATTTCTATCTTGAGGAAAAGTAGGGCTGAGAAGATGGCCTACCTTCACTGTAAACTGTACAACAGCCTGGAAGCATGACCTCACACGGCTGCTCGACTTTAAAGGAATAGGATACTTTGCAAACGTGTAAAGTGTGTCTACTCATGATGAGTATGTGCCAAGCACAGCAAAAGCATAAAAAATAAAGATTTTATTGACTTTTGTGTATATACTGTATGTCAAAAATAAAAGCCTTTGGGATCTGTCTGAAAATATGTGAAGACAATGAACAGGTGGATATTTCACACATTATTTGACTTGTGAAGGTGCATCAGAGCTTTTTAGGGGCTTCATAAAGGATGGTTGAATATGTATGCACATTACAATTTTTAGTCTAAATAAATGATTGCATATATCTATTTCGCATTTCATGTAAAGCCTTGTACTCATCTGTGCAGATTCATCAAATAAAAATCAGAAAAATTACTGAATTTAGAAAATTGAATGCAATGAGAATAGTTTACAAACAATTAAGGTGCTAAATAATTTTCCAGGCTCTGTATATTATTTAGTAGTAGGTTTTATATTGCTATTTATTTTAGAAACAAGATTCATTTTACACCAAACTTTCTAGAATTAGTTGCATAAATACTGCCAAAACAGTATCGTTAATGACAAGCAGATAAAATAGAATAGAATACTTGATGATTTTTCGTATTTTTGCCACTAGAGGGCGCTCTCCAACAAGATTGTTACCATGCATAATCCATCAAGTTCCAGTACAAAAAGTGCATTTCAACGTTATTTATTTTTGACAATGCAGTGTTGATTATGAATATCTTTAGATGTGCCTTTCTACGTTGCTAACTGCAACCACAATAAATGGGACAAATTAACTGCAGGTACTCTTAGTCAATCTTTTGGGACGCTAAAGCACTCCTAAATAGAATCCAAGCACCTCTAAAATTTGAGAGATTATATAGTTATGTATTTATTTACCTAATGTCCTATTTAAGCAATCTACAAACGTCTTTATTGTATTGGTGGAACTTGAATGCAACATTTTTAACAACACGCATTCCGCCCAATAGCCTTTATCTCAAAAATGGTTTGTTCCACTCAATCCCTCCCAATTTGGGTAAAAGAGGACACAATCCAAGATGGCCCGTTTTTCACTAAGATCCATTTAAATGTTTTCTTTTTATAAATAAAACTCAAATTAATTATAATTTTCTTCGTATCTATTAATTTCGGAGAAATTAGGAAATGAGTGACACCTTGAAAAACGCCTACTTTTAAATGAGGAATATGGCCACGCCCCCCTTAGCTCACCTCGTGGTACTGCAAGTCACTAAAGGGACCGATTACAAACTCTCCGTTGGAAATCATTGTACTTTCATTGCTTATAACGTTCAAAAACGGTGATCAATTGGCACCAAAATTAATGTGGACATCCCTATCCATGACCACTTCAAAATATCAATAGGATTAACCTCTCCGTGGCTGATTTATGTGACAATCAGGAAATGTGTAAGAGAGCAGAGGTACATCAATTTTGCTGTTAGGACCCTGCACACTGCTTCTTTGCTGATCACGGTGAGAACGCACAGTATAAAAGCACCAGTCGGGATATTTACTGGAGTTAGAATGAGTGGACATGCATCTTTATTTGATAGGATTGGCCCCAGTTTTTCGACTGCAGGCGGCGAAACTACAATACACCGTTTTATTCTTTGGAATGCGACACCACTCAACGTAACATTCCAAATTGGCCACACTCAGCTGTGGAGTCAGTCTCCTCGCTGGAACTTTTTTGTTCCCTGAACCTTGACGCTCTCGAAACGGCCCCGCGATGCACAACTTCCAACAAGACCACCTGCAGGGTTCATCGATGAGGAGTTAAGCTTCAATGAATTGGCTGCAAGCTGTGGTTGACACGGACGTGCATGAGTGGCAACAGCCCGGCATCCCTGGCACAGAGTCGCCGGTAAGAAACTAATTTTGTTGTGCTAGTTAGACCAAAAGCTTTTGTTCGCCGTGGGGGGTCGGAGGTGTAAACATCGATGCGTGGTTGCCTCCTCGCGCTTAACAAAAGTTTAGCGTTGCTAAATGTCCCAAATATAACCAGTCAGAGTTCGTGTGCACATTCTTGCTCTTGTCCCCGTCAGCCTGTGTAAGTGGAGAATTGATCCATCACGGTATTTTTTGATTTTGTGGAGGTCGCATGAGCTCACATTTGATTTCAATAAATGCAAACTATTGTGCAGAACACATTTATACTTTAAAAGGTTGAAGTGGACTCACACTTAATTGCCTCCTTGCTGTGACGCAGACACTGAAACCAAAAAAAAATAACCAGCAAAGCTCCCAAAAAGGGGTGTGGCTGATGCTTTTTTGTAGCTCGAAAATGAGCGAGACACTGCCACTGCCCTCTTTTTTTTCATACTGTAAAGGGGTGCGTTTATCATCATGGTCCGGTTGCATTATGTTGGTTTTATAAATTGTAGGCATTCCTCTGTTGCTATAACTCAGCAACATTTAGCAAATTTGAGGGTTTAGTCGTAGACATTCCCAAAAAGTCTTATGCTTCTGTTTCATAAACATGGAAATAAAATCGTTAAATAAACGGTGAAATTGATCGGTCTTGGCTTAGAGCTCAGCACCCATAACCCTCTGATCCTAGAATTGCCCCTGGTGCGGACGGAGGCTTGCATTTCCTCACAAGCGTCAGATAAGATCGGTGTTATGAAAGACAAAAAAAAAAAAAGTGACTTAATTGTGTTAAACTAGTGTACCTAATACTGTAGTTGTTATTCTTGTTGATTTCCATCATCTTTTAGCCACTTAACACTTTAAAAGACCCAAAAGACAGTAAGTGCATTTTTAATTAGTCAAAAGCAGACTCAATGGCCTTGAGACATTACCGTAAGAGTGAATTCACATTTGGACCTTTCATGTGCTCTGGCAGCAAATTTCACACCTCTCTGTGAGGAAGGAGCATCCCTTTGAAGTTCACACAACTCCCTTTGTCATTTAGCACCTTTCATTAAATATATATTTTTTATATAACTGTAGCGGTCTCCCCTTCCCTTGCTCTGCGGAGTGGCTGACCTGGGTTTGTAAACCGTCTATTTCTTCCGTTTTCCTTGATCACTCGCCTTTCTCATGACATGCTTAATTAAGCAGCTATCAATACAAGTAGGTAAATAGAGGATAATCATCAGGCTCAGACACTACATTGCAGGCAGTTAGTCGAGGAGCTGTGAATGCTGTCTCAGTAATCCTCGTCTTATTTGCATTTCAATTCTTCTGCTTTTTCTCCGGCTGGAGGCTAATCCAGCGGCAGCTGAATATGTGGCTACAAGCGCGCATCGGCATCTCTTGCCTCATCCCGAGGGAGAGATACTACATTGTGTCTTGCTCTAATTCTTTCGTTTACTTCATTGTAGAAAACGGACAAATCCTAATGTCTCATAAAGCGCTGACGCAACAGCTCGAGTGCAACAGAAGTAGCAAAAATGTGTGAATGGTTCTCTGATGGTGTTTGTGTGTACATCATTTTGGCTCGGCTGACCTCTCGGATGCCATTCCGAATTGTGTCTGGCTGTGAGGCTTTTAACATTCCACGCGCACACACATTGTTAACCAGCTGCGGTCTACTTAAATTGATGGAAAGTGTTTGCATTCAGCTCTGTAGATACACTTAATAGAGTTCCGAATGGCAAAACGCTGGAACCAAGAGGTTGAACACAATCTGGTTTGAGCTACTGGTTCATTTGGGATGAGTTTCCCATAGGAAATTATCGAAATTTAATGAGTAAGTTCCAGGGTCAAACGGTTGCCATCAACTTGAATTGACGGCAAGTGTTTGCATTCAGCTCTTGTTTGACCTGCCACAGACACACTTAATTGACTTGTGAAAAGCAATATTGTAGAACCGAAGCAGTTGAACACAATCTGTTTTAAGGTGGTGTTTGACCATTTTTTTTCCACTTAAAAATGAATGGTTTCAGTGTTAAGCGGTTACCCTCATTATTCCGTTATTGTTATGTATTGACTGGCAATGTTGCGCTAGCTTCACGTTTCATAACTTTTGGGTTAAAAAGAAAACCAACAACATGTTTCCAGTGTCAGATTTATTAAAGTTTACAACCTTTCAAACTTAATTTGTATTTGTCCACCCCCCCAAAAAAACAACAACATAATGTGTCCTCTTTTGGATCATAGAAGAGATTTGCAACTTGTGGTAATAAATCCAAATAAAACTTCTTCAACATACAATCGGAATTTTGCTGACACCGATTGTGCCTGAGTTTTTTCGGAGGGCTTACGCTTCAACCTCGCCTCTATTATTTGCATCTTCAAGCTGACAGGTAACGAGAGGTGGCACGTGACAAATTGGGTCGAACCATTCTAGTATGGGGGAGAATATGGGTTTTTAAAATAATGAGATTGAATAAATTACTGAATTGAAAATTTGTTTCATAAACTTTTATCTTCTTCCTGAAACATTTGATTGGTTCAATAATTATTTTTAAAGGCTTTTTGCAGGTTTGTTTGTTTTATTAAAAATCTCGCGTGCCCCCTGAAGTTCCTTTAAGTGCCCCCACTTGAAAACCACTGATTTTGAGTTTGCGTTAAAAAACAAACAAACAACGTGAGTATTCTTAAAATAGATTTATTACTCAAAATACGGTTAGTCAAGATTACTTCACTCTTGGTCTTTAAGCTCTGATGTTTTTTTTTTTTTTGTGAACGTAGCATCACCTCACACTTTCACAATGTTTAGAGATCTTACATCAATTGCGCTCAAAGCGTTGATGCTCAACGCGCACGAGTAGGGACAGAAATGGGATTACACAACACATTGCTGCTTGCACAAGTGTCATCTTGGACTTAACTCACACGGGGAGAGCGAGACACAGTGCTAATTAGTCTAAAAACACACTACCTTGTTTTTTTTTCCTGTCCTCCCATCTTTTGCACGCCTGCTATAAATACGCCCGCCGACAATATGCTCCGAGGGCTTTGTAATTATTGCCGGATGTGTTTTAAATGCTGAAATTTCTCTGTAAATGTTTACTCCTGCTGAAGTCACATACAGTATGAAGTTTATTATGAGCGCTACTCGGGTTCATTAGTTACTCGTCGTTTCACTGCTCGGTCATGACCCCCCCCCCCCCCCATGCCTGCCATTTTATTAGGTACGGTTACATAATTGGATGAGCTATATCAAAGATTCTAGGTAGTAGCTGAGAGACATTTATTTGGAAATATCTATCAATATCATGGCATTCAAGCTATTGTAAAGAGTGTTGGGGATTTTTTATTTATTTTTTATTTTTTGGTCAAAGCATACAAGTTTTTATCATCCATATATTTGATGTAAAACATATTCACATTTTACGTTTTCTGTGAACCTGGCCGATCGTGATTCAGATGCTGTTGTTGTTTTATTTCATCCATCAGGGAGGTTCCCTTTCAACATGTGTGCCAGTCAGCTCTCTATGAAAGACCACGCTCAACTTTCAGAGCCTCAGGCAGAGTGACAAGCTTCAGCTCAAGTTTGCAACTGTCTTTGCAGCAGCGATGCGCCCCGGTGAGTGACACTGTTGTTGTGAAGTGAAAATGGCATTCCTATTTCCACACCGGAAGGCGTGTTTTATTGATTAGACGAAAGCATGTTTGTATCTGTCGCTTCAGATTTTGTCTCAAAGCAATATGAATTTAACAATTCAGTATATTTGTATTATTGTACTTGTAGTAGTTAAAAAATGCTTTTGAATTATTTATTTTATCTATCTATCTTTATTTATTTATTTATTTTTAACTGAACGATACAATCTACTGTAATGTAATTTGGAGATCATTTATTGCGCGGCCCTAAAAAGTCAAAATAATAACTCTATTGCGAAAACAAACAAATAACCAGCCCAGCCAATCTCTTTGGGAACGTGTCCGCCATTCAAAAAAACTGAAAAGATCTTTCATTCTCAGTTTTGCCAGTCAGTGAAAACTGCTATGTGAAGCCGCTTATTTCCAGCCTTTTACTATTGAAGCACTGTCAACATTTTATCATTTTTCACCAACATACAAGTGTAATAAGAAGTAAATCACTGTAATACTAAAACATCCAAGCAATAAAACCTTTCTTTTTGGACACCACTGTAAACTGCATATAATCAATATTGTCGTGTAAATACCTCTTTGACTGTGTTAAAGCAGAATTTTATATGAAGCTGTCGTGTTGCCTCACATTAGAAAGTGCTGATATTAGGTGCTGTGACCTGTGAGTGTAGATCTGTAGCAATTAGGAAAAAACAAAATTGGCTCCATTTTAGTGTCATCCATTCAAACGAGTCATGCACTCCTAACCTCTAAGCATACATTAAAGCTGCCCACATTCTTTGCTTTTAACTCCTCATCGTCTTAATGCTAATTCATATTTTAGGCTATAAGAAGACCCTGGTAACCCTGTCGACAAATGTAAAGTGATGTGCTGTGTAATTATTCATGACATTATCTCAACCACTCGTGAAAACTCAGTGTGGAGCTGTTCAGTCTAGAGTCACCACGGACACACAAACACCACATTTCACAAACAGTGAAATATAGCGGTCAATGTGTTTGTTCATGAATTGTGTCCTTGGGGTGTTGTGTTGTCGGGAGGTGTGCTGAGGAAGATGTCTGACGAAGGAAGGAGCTGCAGGAATTTAAAATCTTTCCAGTGTTCCAAGTTCTGTTTGTAAATAATTGATGCTTTTTACAGTACATTCACATTGACTTGACATTGCAAAACATTGTGCACGGCTGCGCATTGTTTGAGAACATTCCCGTCTCATGAAAAGCACTGCGACATCTGTGCCTTTCATATACAAGCGGAGCCACAGTGAAATTAAAAAAAAGCTTTAAAGCCTCTCTGAGTCATACCAAGCCAAAGGTTGACCACATCTCTCATATTGATAATAATAATGAAAAATTAGATTGGCAGCCATTTTTATTTGATGAAACAGTGACTCTATCGGAACAGAAATAACGCCATGGCAAATCACCTTTTTCTAGACCACAACTGCTTGAATATAGACTGACCATTTGTAGTGCAACACAGAAGCAAGATTTTTTTTTAATCTGCAAGTTGTATGCGTTAGCATTTTATTTGTTGAGTATAACTTTGAAATGTATTCATCACCGGTTTCTTTTTGCTTCTGTTTTGAAATGTGCTTTTTACAAATATGCAATATTTCTTCAGGGACAGCCCAACGTGTAAGACAGACTTGGCGACGGTTGCCAACTAACAGGAGTCGGTTTTGGGAAAAGTCTATTCCACAAAAATTGAATGATAAACAATTGGACATTTAGTATAGCGTTGACGTTGTGGCCTCCATATTCATACACACAAATCCAGGCAAAGAAAAGTTTTCAAGAATTCTTCACATTATCGTATCTGCAGGACGATATGGTGGAACATGTGGTTTGAGATTCTGCCTCTCAGTTGAAAGGTTAAAGTTGTACTTTGTCTTGATGTTGTTGCACAAGTTTTCTCCAGGCACTTCGCGTTAGCTTAATTGAACATTTTATATTGTGAGTCCAAATCAACTGGGACAGGGCTCCAAGTCACATGTGCCCTTGAACCGGTAAACTGTTGAAAATGTTAATGTACATGTACATATGTATTCATTCGACAAGTGAATTGAGATGAAAAATTAGAAAATATTATTCACAACAGGAGCATAGATACCATCAACTGAACATACCTGAAACAGACGCAAATTTGTGCTGCATATGTTGAGTCCACAAGGAAACAATAGAATATGTCATAATGAATTCCCCTTTCCACAAAGTTGCACTAAGTCAAGGTTAATAATTTATCGATGGACATTTAATTCTTCTATCTACATTTTTATTCCAATGTACTCCAAATTGATTGCTGTGCATGTGCCACCTTTCCACAAACTCACTGAAATGAGCGTCGTACTTGTTCTATCATTATGCAAAGTATGATGCTTGGCGGAGGTAATCAAATCCCTGCGAGGAAGCTTTTCATTCAGCAGAGAAACACAAGGCCTAGTTTAAGGAGCCCAGCATTGTTATCTCTCTTAAAAAAAAAACACTTCAAAGCTATATTTTGTCTTGCCCAAGCATTTTCTTCTGCAATTTTGAGAGACCCGAAAATCAGCGAGACTGCAAGAATGAAGGACATTTTTTTTTGTTTTGCCCGCCAATTTAGACGCTGCAGCGCGGCTGTCATCTTGGCTGATTTAATGGACTTGACTGCAAATCCACAGCAGTTGACCTCATTCCAGAAAAACGAAAGCATTCTGAGACCTTCCGATCAAAAACTGCGACTTAACGCTTATCAACCTATTTTGCCACTGATTAGAACCAGTTTCTCCTTTTAATCCGAACAACTTAATTATACAGGAGATGTCCGACTCCCAAGGACGCTCTTACTCCATAAGCACTGAATCCAAGTGTGAATACTTGATGTGGCATCTTTTTGACAGACGTTAAAATGCAGAGAAGTCTATAAGGATAAAGTGTATATTTTCGAAGCAGTGGGAGGGCTCGAGCACTTACTCTATATGGAACGTTTACATTGGTCTTCTATTTACAATGACAACAGACGACGCTGAAGGGAGAACAACACACAAGTAAAGTTGAACCTCAAACTGTTAATGCCCCAAATGTGAAGTTAGTAAAATTTTGTAAACTATTTTCGGGACACTATGTTTTGCCCCAGATAATTGTGTCGGGCCTCTTGAGATTATACTGTAGTGTGAAAATGTTATGTAACATATCAGGGGTAGTTTATCAGAGGAAGGTACACAAATACTGATTTGAGCATCTTTCCACTCCTCCCGATCAACGTCAGCAAAGCCCCAATATAGTTGAATGTCTCGAAAAGATTATCCTCAGAGATTGTGTAGTGTGTTGTGCCATTACCGTATTTTCTGGACTATGAGGCGCACCAGTATATAAGCCGCAGCAAGTCTTTTTGAAAAAAGAAGAAGAAGAAGAAGAAAAAAGATAAACAAGCCGCACCAAGGTATAAGCCGCCATTTTCTATGTTGGAAAAAATTAGTTGTTGACTGCATGTACAGAACGATTTTGTATTGTTAATGCACATAAAGGTACATAAGCAGATTGTTAAAACAGTTTCTTTAAACACGGCAACAACTTTGCTAATTAAAATAGAACAGACCCAAGAGAAAAAAAAATGATTTATTTAGTTTATTTTTTTTTAACTATAGAGCGCCCCCTACCTTTGAAAAGCGCTATACCGTTGTAATAGACGCATGGTTCAAAATCGAGGAAAAAAGTAGCGGCTTATAGTCCGGAAAATACGGTAGATATAGTTTTCTTCGCAATCTACTTGAAAATGATCGAGGCCAACAATCACGAATGTTTTCAAACTGGATGTGTGGTCAACACTGAATTATGTGATTGTGATGTGAAACAAAATTTTAGCCCATTAATTCCTGCAACTAAAATGACCTGAAAGGAAAACCCACCTCAGAGTCCCTACTTGATCTTAGAAAGGCCTGTTGGTGGAATCGAGGTCTTCAAAGTATTTTCGACTCACAACTTTCTGAATTCAGAACACAAAAAAAAAACACCTTTGGGATGAACTGGAATAGCGATTGTTCGCCAACATCAGTGACCTCTGATGTCACAAATGTTGGATGAATGGACAAAAATTATCCCAGGAACACTTGGTGCCCTAATACATGTCCTGAATCTCTTGCAAAATAAACTTGCGTCAGTGCAAGTCATTTCATTGTGATTAAATATCTCCGGAACATCTCTAATTAAATCTGATTTGATCGACAAACCCCGCAGCTACTCAGATGCTGTACAAGCTGAGCTTTACATTGTTTGGTGTTCTTAATATGTTCCTGCGTCGTGCGTACTGCTTGTACCACAAGTGGCATAAGTTGCTATAGCAACAAGCCGTTTCCCCACTTGATTGTATTCCTCTGAGTGGATGTTGCTTTGATCGGGTAGCCAGCGGCTAGGTGAGCCGTTTAATTGTGCCATAACCACTGGGAGACTCTTCTCTGTGGAGTGACGCAGCCACGCAGTCAATATGTTTTACAAGAGGAAATGAAATCTCATCACAGTACAGTGCAGTCTTTCAAAAGTCTGTATTATTTATCCTGAACATCGTAAGCATTGATCTGTACAAAGGACTGCGCTAAAAAAATATAGATATATGCTACGATACAAAACTCAAAATGATATGATAAGTTGTAGTATTCTTTCTCAACTTTTTTTGTCTGGGAAAAAGTAGTTTTACATGTTTTTTTTTTTTTTTTTTTACTTTCAAATGCCTGTCTTTTGTATTGGTGAAGCAACATGTGGCTCATCACACAAAGTTATGTTCGTACACCCTGTTCCGCACTATAAGCCGCTATTTTTTTTCCTAGATTTTGAACCATGCGGCGAATTCAAACCGTGCGGATTTTCTGTGGCTTTTTCTTTCACCGGTAGGGGCGCTCGATAGTTGAGAAAATACGCTAAATAAATCTCAATTTTTTTTTTCTCGATAGTTGAGAAAATACGCTAAATAAATCTCAATTTTTTTTTTCTCTTCTGTTTTAATTAGCAAAGTTGTTGCCGTGTTAAAAGACATTGTTTTAACAATCTGTTTATGTACCTTTATGTGCATTAAAAAAAAAATATATATATATATAAAAATCCAATAATCATATACATGACTATCCGAACTTGAAAGCCACAGTCAAAGCTATCGGTTCGCAGTTTCCCGCTAAAAAAAGTTTATTGCTAAAAAAAAAAAAAAGTGTGAAGTTAGTTTATCTATCTGTGAGTTTCGTATCCATTAATCCAAGCTAATGATGCTCTGAGTTGATCCCATTGCTGTTGGTGTCCGAGTTGACACGCAGTATTAAAATGTAGATTTAATACTTAAAAAAAAATACTTGTAGTTCATGTAGCTCAAGTCTAAATCAATCCAAGTCACTTAGATACCAAAGTCAAGTTGAATCGTTCTTGAGATTTTGGCAAGCAACTCACAAGTCCTAAGAATAGCAACTTGAGTCTGACGTGAGTCAAGTCATTTGACTGGAGTCCCCCATTTCTGCTAATATAAATATATATATATATATATATATATATATATATGCAAACCTCATTGCAAAGGTATTTTCAGATATTGAAGATATGCCATGTATTATTAACAGATATTGCAAAATGGACCATTTGAATAATTCATCTCACGTTCTTGTGAATTTCACGTTGTCAAGACACCAATGAAACGTGCTTTCAAAGAATTGATTTTAGAATCTAATTTAATCTCCATTCGCATGCATCTGCCGTGTAGAGCGCTTCATTTGCAACATAAAGACAAAAAAAAACAACAAAAAAAACTGTGACGGTGAGCTCAGTTGTAGCCGGTGGCCGAGCTGGTATTAAATAGATGCAAATATCATTTTTCTTTGCGTGCCTTCCTGTTTGGGTGATCACTCGCTTGACACCTGAGCATCCTGGCGTGAGAAGACTTGACTGCATTTTTGTGGACCAGCTTTCATTGGTCACATATTTATACATACCTCTGCTCAATTACAGTTGTGAAATATTTCTTTTACCGTTTCATTTTTTTGGGCTGTACTATATCACGGATGACCGCTTTGCCAAGTGATCTGTAGCGAGTGTGTCAGGCTGGCGGTCATGTGCGGTCATTGCTGTTGCTGATGCTGCAGCAGCAACAAATACAGCTGTGTTCTACACTCCATCAGGGATGGATGACTGATGAACAATTTGCCTGCTAACTTCAGCGAGTTGACCTTTCGGTTTTGTGACTAAACTCTGCTTTAGGTGGAACACGCTGTCAGAGAATGTGTATAATATATATGTGCTGTTTTTTTTAATGAAACCAGACTCTAAAAATGGCATCAGAATTTTGTGGGGAATGGGCAGACCTCAACAATTCAAATGATGCACGTTTCATGTCAATCTGAACACAATTTATATAGATATGATGATTTAAGACAACCACCGGGCTCCTGACTGGTACGGGGCCACTTTGACGCACAGATGAAAGAAAAAAAAAATTGCAGTACTTCCGGTTTACTTAACCGAAATGCGGACATGATACATGCTTCGACTCCATTGAAGATGCAGGAGAAAGTCAGATCAACTGTATTGATGAGCCGCATCTGTTCCCTCTCAAACAAATACAGTTTACTTCATGTTGCTATTTTGGGCTCAGCCTTCAATGAGCTCGTAGTTGACGCTTCAATGATGTGAAATAACCGCATAATGGATCGTGATATCTCCCAAATGGACTCCTTGTGTGGTGTTCATCCATTTTTGTTAAGAGCAGGCTAATGTATGCTATAAATAACGTAAGTAGCATTCAGTTATAAAAAAAAAAAAAAAAAACCAGTGGGGCGCCAACCACTTATGTAGACGACATACTGGGAAACAGTATTGCTCTTGCATCCTAATTTCTTTCATTGTGTTATAAATACAACAGACAATGCAAGTGCTTTGTGAACTATCCATTTTGCCTCTTGCTGTCGACTGAAAATGACATCACAGTTGCGCAGGTAACGACCAAACTCAGAAAACAGGTTAGTTGAAATGTCATATGTAGATAGTGTTAAAGAAATAACCCCTGTAGTTTTTTTTTTAAAAGAACGGGCAGCACACCGCTCGCCTGCCTTTAACGTGTAGTCACCACCGAATGAATATCTGTATTATGATCTAAATTTTTAAATGAATTTTTGCACTATAATTGGACAAAAGCAATGAGTTCGACCTGCATCTCATATGCAAATGAGTTACATTGGCTGAAGTCGTGTTCCTTAGTTGACGAGCCAAATGAGCTGTAATGAAATCTTGCAAATTGAGGGAGCATACTGACAGTAATCTATCAGTTATGGAGAGGGAGAAGTGGCAGTGTATCTGCTCGATCATGATTAACTGAGCGCGATGCGACACGTGTTGTGGCGGTGGGTCGTCTCAGTCCGCCAGCTCGTTAGGAGCCGCCGCGCTTGATTCCAAACTGGAAGGAGGAGGCAACTTGAAAGTAAAAGTGTTTTGATGCCCTCGCCACCAGCCGCCGGTACGTAGCCCGCAGCACATAATGCTTCCCCGTGCGGTTAATGAGCAACGATATGAATGGTCAAACGTGGCGTGCCGCTGTTGCCGCACCGCTCTTTGAAGTGGAGCCTTTTGAATATTAATGACATTCATGACCTATTTGCTACTTTACTTTATGGAAATTCTTGATGGCCGCGTTGCCCCAGTGGATTCAGGAGAACATGAACATGCGAGCGGTGAACAACAACCGTTTTATTCAAACGGGATTATGCAGTTCATCATTTGAAAACAGTGTCCTCCACAAGGCTTTGAAATGGAGACAATGAAACTTTTATGCAATGCTATATCCTTGACATCAGCGATTGCGCGCATCTCGCTTGCGACATTAATCAAATTAAGTAGGACTACTGCTTCAACAAAGAGAAATAATCCCTGAAAGTTGAAGAGGACTGATTGGAAAATTGTGCCCAGCAGAAGAGACAATTTGCATAGACTGACCTTAAACCTTCACGCCGTTGGCCGTTTTATGTTAGAAATCAATAAGGTCTTTGCTGTGACATTGAGAAACAATCCCTCAAAGAACTGCTTCGAAGCGCTTAAAAAGAACAAGCACTGATTTGGCCTGGGACCTCACGCATCTTATTTTTTTGTTAATTCAGTGGAATTTGGAATGCCCTGAAGTCCAACTATTTACAATTCAAAATATGGCGGAGGAGATATATTTTATATGCTGTTATATGTAGGTCATACAAAACAAGATTTACCTTTTCTAGAGAGCAGATTGACATTTGGACATTGTCAGAAATCAAACATGCCATCACTCAAGATGACATCAGCAAATGGCAAAATGCATTTTTAAAGGGGTTAATTGTACATTAAAAATAATGAAGTTATCAAAGTCATTATAGACCAATTCTTGCATTTTTCCTGCTGAAAATTGCAAAACTAATAAATAACCAATGGCCCGATTCACCTTTCGCCAAAAGCTAGATGTGGTTAGCGGAAGCGTACGTTTAGACCACCTCGTTGCCATTTGCAATGACCGCATGTCAAACGACACTCCCTCACCATGTCAACATGGTGCAGAGTAGTGAGCCAATTTCCCAAACAGGTGCAGTGAGTCTTGCGTCGGCACAAAAATCAGGATCAACCAACATTTCATGTGCTGTCTACGAAAATGGAGCTCTTGAACATTCACAGCCATTGTCCCGGGCACTTTTGCCGACATTGCCTTACATCTAATCATCTGAATGCGTGAAGACGAACGGGCTGTCGGAACATGCACTCACTTCGATGAGTTCTGCCGAAATGGAAAGGGAAATCTATTTGAGCTCGATGACAGGTGTCCTTCTGATGAAAAGGTGGTAAATGTTTGGAGCGAAAGCAAACTCTTAATGGCATTTCAAGCAAGATTTTGCATCAATGTCAACATCTCGATTTGCCATTTTAGGGTGTCTGAACAACTGTAACCATGGCTGTCAAAGCATCGTAAGATATTATGACACATCTCACGGTGGGTGAAGACATTTGCTTGACAGCTTGAGTATGGTCGTGCTCCCAGGGGTTCGGAAGATGGTTACCCAACACACCCACCTTGCCATCTGTCCGGCTCCATTGTAGCTGGCTGCAAAGCCCACAAGGATGTGCACAGCAAGAGAAGACAGAAACACAGGAAAGTGCTTTTAGGAACGGCTGCGCACCCGCTTCCTCTCACGATTGTCTTACATTAGCATCATCTTCTTTGTGTGTCAGCTAGTGTGTGGTCAGGAAATTTTGTAGAATTTTGTGTGAAAGCAATAAATTGCAATTTGGAGAAATTGCTATTTGTGTGTTTGGAATTATACAAAACACTGATTTCTTAAACGGAAAACAGAAACAGTTGGTGAGGCAATCATCTGTTTTGCAATATGGGGCTAGATTGGTCAAACTCAGATTTGTTTGGATTTGGAAATATTTTCCCCGTAGGAAATAATGGGAATAGAAAGAATTACCGTATTTTCTGGGATATAAAGCGCACATGCATATAAGCCGCAGCAACTCTTTTTTAAAAAAATAAATAAATAAAATAAATAAATAACCTGACATTTTTGTGGATTTTGAAAAATCTACACATGGAAAATGGGGATAATCAGATTCAGGGTTTTACTGATGAAGTGTTTTTAACTACTACTCCAAAAAAAAAAGCCTAGTAATAAAAACAGAGTAATTGTCCCCAAGCAACTCCTTCCCGATGTTCCAACATGAATTAAACTCTTATTTGTTATTTTTTTATTTTTTTTTTAGCCATCCCAGTGTCCCAATGTTCCCATACTTTAAAACATACCTGATTATTTTGAAACATTTCTGACAATGTTGTTCTGAAGCATCTGCGCTTTTGAATTTTTTTAAACTTTAATCTCGTTCCAACATCAAGGTTCACTATCTATACCAGGGGTGGGCAAACTTTTTGATTGGTGGGCCACAATGGGTTCTGAAATTAGACCAGAAGCAGATGGAGTATCTTGGTAACCTCACCTCATCGGAGAAAAAAAAAATACATTTAATTTTAAATAAAAATGAACAAAATTATTACAACAAAATATCTGTCTTTGACACACCACAGTATTTAGAAAATAAAACATTAACAAGGTTTATTTTTTTTTTGTGAGTTTTTCCTTGCCCTCCTGGGGGTTAAGATCGGGGATGTCGATTGTGGCTATGTAAAGCCCTTTGAGACTGTCTGTGATTAAGGGCTATACAAATAAAATTGACTTGACTTGACTTGACTTTTCAAGTTTGGCGGGCCGGATTGAAATGTTTGATGGGCCACATATGGCCCCCGGGCCGTAGTTTGCCCACGCCTGATCTATACAGCCTGGGTTTCAGCCTCAATACCCACAAGACCACATCTCCAGATGTACGGATGGAATCTCTACGCTTTTAGCCTTGTTTGACATTGCACCCTTAGATGTAAAAATGGTGTCCCGGGAACTACATCGGGCAGCTCACAATAGCAATCAGTCTCTTTGCGTCTCCCGGTTATAATAACTCTAACGTTGGTTCTCTCTTTGAATAAAGACAATAAATAAATAACCTTAACTCATTCACGGACACTAAATAACCGTCTTTTCCACTTTGTTGGAGCTATGCGCTGTTGATGCTTTTGCACTGTCAAAAAACGGTGATACACAGATAGATATATAGATGGATACTTTCTTAATCCCTTGAGGTAAACTGGATTATGTTTTAATGACAAACTAAAAGTTGGTTTTCTGTGCAGTGTGTTATCTGGTGCCTGGTTCAGTGAGTAACTGCTGTCAAGCGAGATTGCTTTTCATTCAACAAGACGCAATTGTTAAATTTTTTAAATTGCCAGACTGCATTTAGGCCATACAGTTGTGATAAAGGAGATACCGTCTGAAAAGTCTCTCATTTCCCTCCTTTGTTGTTGCTTTTTTAGCGCGGCTGTCTCTCGACTAATGTGTTTAATGCATATATAATGAGACGGGCCATGCACAACTGTGACAATTTGAATAGGCGTAGTGTAGTGGAAATGGGGCGACAGTTAACTGCTTAGCCCTGCTGAACTCTGTTGCCAGTCAAAACAGCACATAAGTATGGCGTCTTACTGCATGTTGTGAAAGGTTCCCTTCGAAGAATTAAAGATGATCTCATGAAGTCTGTGTGTGTGTGTGTGTGTGTGGCATCTCTAACGATGATTTGGCATTACAGAAGACAACTGTTCTTTCCCTTGCGTTCTTATGACTGCACTACACTGGTATCATTGTTCAAGAGTATCCCAAATGATTCCTAAAAAAAAAAAGAGCTTGCTCCTCATATAAATCTAAGCATAAGCTTTGAACTGCTTTCAAGTATGGCAATATTCCCGTTGCTGGAAAATCTGACCACTGTTGGTGGATGTAGTGAATAATTGGTCATAGTCATGATAATTTGGCCATTATATTGATCCTGAAATGCGACAGAATGAAAAAGAAGAGCATAGAAAATCTTAAATGTGGAGCTGGAATTGCTGGAAGTGTTTTTGTGAAACAGCGTAAGGAGAGCCATGATTTAAACCGACAGTGCCCTGTGTGGCATGTATGTACTTTGCTGTGATGTTAGCGCACCAGATGCCAAAAGCATGTGTGGCTGTGTGCGACTATGCGGGTCACTGTATCCCCCCAAGTGTCCGTTCTGATGCGCCATTGGCCCGGAGCGAGATTCTGCCTGAGTCCTTATTGGCTCAGTGGCGTTTATGTGACACCGCACTGAGGCAAAACATATTGCACTGGATTGCCTGCTTATAAGTGTTGTTTTTTTTTTCTTCAAATTTATAAAATAGAAAAACTGAAATTTTCAACAATACTGTTTTTTTTCAAGCAATAAAAAGTTGGAAGGCACCTCATTGTGGTTCTAGGCACATTTCAACATTCATTTATATGGTTAATTTTGCGCTGCGTATGTGTTAGTATCATTAATTTTTGTTTTAATTTGCTGCTTTCACCATCTTTGCTTTTACGTTGCATGTGAAGTGCTTTGTTACAGCTGCAGCTGTTATGAAATGCACTACAAAAGCAAAGCAGTATCGTATTACACAAATTAAAGTGCAGATCTCAACAATAATGCAAACAAATCTGTGGCTTTTATGATATCTCCTCATGAAACTTCATATCCAGGAGGTAAAATTAAATGAAACGTATCTTACAACCTGCAGCATCATTATTCTTTACTAATCATTTTGCTACCTATTAGCATTGAGTAAAGCATTTTAGGCTCAAGTAGTCATTTAACAAGGGATGAAATGTTGCCTCATTAGAGCAAATGCAAAGGTTGAAATCATGTACAGCCATACAAATATTGAAAACGGCATGATTACTCGAATCAATACTACCCACTCTAACTACTGCTTCGCAAGTCTCTTCCACTATAGACACGAGTGATTAACTACTGCTCTTCAGGGCCAACTTCATTTACGGCCGAGTGGTCAACTCCTGTCTGTGGAACGCCGGTTGTTCCAGAGACGCTCGGGAATTGAATTCTTTCCGCCGCAATCTGCAGTCATAGATGTCACAGCGTTAAATTGTGCTGCTGGATCACATTAGTTTTTGGGGTGTGAAGTGATGCCATATCTGTAAACGATTGGAGGGAATAACACAGTGATGAATTATCTTGGTTAAAATGTGTCTTTGTAAGGTTGTAAAGTAATCTGCGTCAGCGTGGTTTTAATAGAACTGTCAGTTCTGGTCTCTGCCTTATTTTTCCTTTCCTGCAAAATTTGCTAGAAACATCCGCAGACTCCCATTTGTCTTGTGCTCTGCAGCCAAAAACTTGCAAGTATTCAGGCAAAATGAACCCCAAATAAACAGACGACGGTGTGTAATACATTTTTAATGAATCCTGGCTGAAAACCAGAGTAAACATTGTTTGTTTATTTTTTTTGTTTTTTATCTTGTTATCATTGAGCATGTTGAATTTTATTTAAATTTGCAGGTTTTTCTTTTCCTGTTTATATTTAGGTGATGAAACGGTCAACCTAAACGACAACGAACATTCTCAGTTCATGCATTTGTAAAAATAACCCGAGACCAATTGTTTTGTAATGAAGCCCGAGGTGTCTGCTTGTCTTCTCTGATTTTTATACATTTCTGGCAGTGTCAAACTCACTATGCTGCGTCTTTCAACTGGACCATATCTGTCATTGCAAAATAAAACGCCCTCCAGCTATCTGAAGATTTTCCCACAGGTGCTGTTAGACAAATAGGGGAAGCAACTTGAGTAAAACACTTCTAGCTCGGTAGCACATAGCTGGAGGCCAGCTTTTCCTGTTCCTCCACTAATAAGGAGCGAAGCTTTTGGCTGTTGAAGGAACAAAAAAAAAATATTCAAATCGGTGTTGAATAAGTTTTTAGCAGGTTTTTTTTTTTTTTGGCCTTTCCACCATATATATGGCTAGCATATCTTTAGCGACGTGCAAAGTGGCTGCTTCAAAGATTGCTCTTCATCGCACCTCCTTCTTATCATACTTGGTGCCTTGGGTAAATGATTCCACCATAGTAAGTTGCTTTCGTGTGTGTTTGTTGGTTATAGCGGCCGTCTTCCCCTCATAAAAGACTGGCACTCCTCCCACTCGGCTGGATATTTTTTAGATTCTCGAAGCAGTTTGTTGTGCTCCTGCCGTTTGTTCCAGTGGGCTTTAGAGAAAAGGTGCAGGATGCAGTCACGTGTTCCACCTCTGTCGCCGCAAACCCAAGCCAGTTCCAAACCATGTTCATGCCTTGGGAACAAACTTTTTACTCTTCGCCGGTAGTCATGTTGTTGGGCTTGCGTGTTCTGTGACGGAAACTTGCGCCACAGCAATAGAGAGGAAAACCAACCAAATGATTCTAATCTGTTATGCTGAAATGCAAAACGCTAATTACAAATTTGTTAAATACTTTGCGCCGTTTTTGTTTTCCAAATACAATTCCTCAATTTGATTTGCATTTTTCACGACCTTTGAACCGTAAGAAATACATTCAAACACGCGGAGGGCATGGACGACAGTTAATAGCAGCACGTCAGTCTGGCTGTCATCGTTCATTTATCATTTCAAGCCAGCCAACATGCACATGCACGCAAAAAGAAAAAGAAAGAAAATGATACATATAAAACATGGTCATTTGAACTGAAAACAAAATAGGACAAATGTGGACTGAAAGGTATATAACAGTTTTTTTTTGTGTGGAGGGAAGTATGACATTTTCCAAAAAGTCTGTGAGCACAACAATTTCAGATTTCTACTAGAAAGCAAAATAAAGTCAGGAAAAGCCTACCAGAACATCTGAACTTTGGTCTTGTAGAGGCACCGTGTGCTGATTTCCATCCCATGTATCACTCTCCTGTTATAAGAGGGTGTGCACACTTGTGCAAACATCATCTTAGTTGTTTACTTTGATTTCCCCTCATGAAAAGACGTCTTTTTTATTTATTTATTTTTTAAATTTTGTTGTACAGGTTCTAGCTCACATTACTGGTGGGAAAAGTTCCACAGTGTGCCCTGCAATTGGCTGGCCCTCAGTCAAGGCTGTAACTTGCCTTTCGCTCAAAGTCAGCTGGGACAGGCTCCAATTACCTGTGACCCAAAGGCGGACAAGTGCGCTGGAAAATGAATGGATGGATTACATTGTACATCACATTACAGATTCATTCAGAAAAGGAAGCTCAGCCTCCTGGAGTGGTTTTCCGAGGTTCCGTGATGCTTCGTGTGGAGTTCACGTGCATCTGTTTGTTGTCCCTATAAATTCCAGGCCGACATTAGCGGTGCGTGGCACTCCAATTTGCCCTTGATTTGCTCCAGAGCCAGGCGGGAGCGGGGCTGATATGAAGGAGGCGTGGGCAGAGGTTAATGCTCTGCGGGGCAGCGTGAATCCGAGTGAGCGACGAGGGACAAACACTGAGTCATGTTGACACGGGAGGATGTTATTAATTTGTGTGCGTGGAGAGAATTATGTTATGTACTCAGACAGTTTGGAAAGCCTTCTCTAAACATCCGTTCGCAATATTGCCAAATCCCCTTTTCTTTATGTGGAATAGTCTCCTGTGTAGTATGTGTTTTCTAAATGGAAGGATGAGGAGGGATTGTGTCACTTCTCTCAGGTTTGGCAGTCATAAGCCCGGATAAGCCCTCATGAATATTAGTGTCTTTTCAACAAAAACAGCTCTGTGTTGTTGCAAATATACTGGCAGTATGCCGCTCCTGCCAAAGCCAAAACCCCCATCGACCCCCTCACCCCCCCCCCTCTCTCCTCCCCAACCCTGTGCGTTTGCATTTATTGCCCAGCCCCTTGCAGCGTGTCATTTCCCCTCAAATCAGCGGGGAGACATCACACTGACATAAACAAACGTGATGTACGCAGGCAAATTGTGTTCAATATATTGTGCAAAAAAAAAAAAAAAAAAAGGGAAGACTGCCCCTTCCCCTTGTTTTGCCAACAGAGATGTTAAAAAGAGGAGAGGATGCAGCCACTGTGCTTGGCTGCAATCCTGGAGGCAAGCATGAATTCTCTCTGAGTCAATAATTTATTCACCCACATACACACGCACATAAATGCAATATACAATGCAACACTGGACTGAAATGTTGCTTGGAACTAAATACACCCATATGTCATAATTCAACGATTCAATATACAATAATCGGAATCTCTTTTTCCCCAGTTAAGATGTGCTGATCTGATTAAATTCATATCATCCCCCTAACCCCAATTTACTCATTTGGAGCTTGTTGTCGACGTGTTCTCTCATTATGTTACATTATAACAAGGTAGTTGCATGTAGATAGCAGCACATGGGTGGATTTTTAAACTGATATTTTGGGCCTCTTGCTTATGATGCATGAGATGGAAAAGCCAAACTTTTGAAACATTTGTAAAAACGATCACGTTATTGTTCCCGTCTAAACGCTGAAAAACGCATATTTTCAAAAGCAAGGCTCGTTTGATAGTGCTTCTCCAGCGAAGTGAAAATTTACTGTGACCAACAATGATATATTACTGCCATCACTCAAATTCTAAGACAGGATATGCAGTTGAGGTTTTCAATCATTTTTACAGCTTAGTGCGAGCGGGGATTGTTTTGACAACGTTGTCGCCTGTACGTGGATGTTTTCTTAAACGTAAAGGCAAGAAAATCCGCCATTAACGAGCTTTTTCTCTTCTAAAGGTATCCTTTAATGAGTCGGCATCGCCTAAGGTTCATGTACTTTCCGTCCCTAGAAAGTTTACTACGAGATGTAGAGTTGGTGTTTATATGAGAATCCTTTTTAAAAATGTGACTTTGTCCCTTTAAAGGGGAACTAAACCCGGGATGTCAAAACGTTTTTGCCGGCCGGCAAACGTGGCCACTACATGTCTGCATCTGATGACAGTGTTAGTAATCAAGGTGCCCTGATGTAGATTAATATTCCATCTTTATTCTTATCCCACACACACAATATGAATCAGAGTACTTTGTTTTTTACTAGCGCTAGCTAAAAATGTATTGTTGCCTTCAAATTGTAAAAAAGTATTTCCTACAAACTCGAACAGCCTGAGTCACAACCAAGTTACTTCTGCATCCACTAGAACAAGGGTGGGCGAACTTATTGATTGGTGGGCCACAATGGGTTCTAAAATTTGACAGAGGGGCCGGACCAGGAGCTGATGGATGGCATGTTTTGGTAACCTCACCTCATTGGAGAAAAAAAAAAAGTACATTTAATTTTAAACAAAAGTGAACAAAAGCATTAAAACAATATGTCTTTGAAAACCCACAGTATTTCAAAAATAAAACATTAACAAGGTTTATTCATTTAATTTTTTTCAAGTTCGGCGGGCCGGATGTGGCCCCCGGGCCGTAGTTTGCCCAGACATGCACTAGAATCAAAATGGCGTCTTCCATGCACAAGGAAGTCGCCAGATAACGGCCTCATACCAGAGGAGGCCTTGGGAGGTCGGTCCTCTAATAAGTGACGGACAAGTTGTTAGTCAAGAATTTCCTCTAGCAGTGGGTGTCCTCGCCCCAATTAGTCACTAAGTGCATCATCCTTGAACTGTTGAACTCATTTGCTAACCAAAACCCTGTTGTTGTTTTTTTAATGTGTTTTTATTGTTGCATTGCTCTAATGTCATTGTTATTTCTTCATTTTTTTCTTATTGCAACCTGTCCCCTAGCCAATATTAAACATCTCTTCTATGCCCTTGTCCTATTAAGGTTGTCGAGACTGAATGTGGTTTGGACCTGTAAGCTGCAAATTAATTGCCCACACCGAGATCAATAAAGTTGTCTGAATCTGACTCGAGCACGTCAACAGGCTCTTACATGAATTAAAGCTTGGAGTCCCCGCAGAGTATTAAATATGATTTTACATTAATGACAAATAGTGTTTCAGTAAACTCTCATATTTCAGCAATGTTGTGTGAGTTCATGTTTACGTTTTGTTTGGAACGACACCACCTATTAGTTCCGACCCATCCATCTTGATTCTTGTTGTTTTGACATTTGGCCGTAAAAGTTTTGCTTTAAAAGGAGACTTCAGAATTGATTTTTTTTTCACCATCATTTAAAACGGTTCCAAGGTGTCTTTATAAAAGATCTCTGACATTCTGACACCAACTTTTTAGTAACCTTCTGATACTTATTGTGAGCAACAAATCAAGGGAATTTTTATGGTGTTATTAGATTTCTCCACCCAGACCACCGCTCTGCATCCAGACTGCCAATGAATGGCGCTTGTGCGAATCCAACACGGGCTAATTTAACCATCCTGTGGCTCGACCATGGAAGTCGTTTGATAATGCCGGCTTTCGGTGTCAAATAATGAACTGGAATAACTTGTTGTGGGAGACGTTATTTGTCACAATTTGCCAGCATTCAGAATGGCTTGTCCAGATGCAGTTTCAGAAATACTCAGATAATTACAAGTTCACGCTGTTGTTTGTTTTAAACTTGATGGGTGGGCAGTCACTCCCGAGAGCGGTCGGCTATTCGTATACAAACAACTGAAGAGTGGGAATTTTGTTAAAGCAGATAATTGGATTTTGCACATTATAAGTTAATACAAATTAAGCAGTCAACGGACTAATTGTAACAACCTTTGTTGAAGAAGTCTTTCAAAGACGTGGCAAACCACAGGAGAAAGACATTTTTCTCCAAAAGCTGACTAGTCCAAAAATTTTCACATAAATGCAAAATTACATTGAAATGCAAAGTATTATGCTTTGTGGGGGGGGGAAACAACAAAATCAAGTGAATGTACTAGAACTAAAGTGTCTTGACCTCACCTTACCCCTCAAAGAGAGAGACAAGTCACATTGATTGCTGTTATTTTCTTTTTGTTCTCCTCAAGATCCTGTCGACGCCTTTGATTGCGACCAAGGTGACAAAGGCTTTTATTAATTTATTAATTAATTAATTTATTTATTTAACGAGGTAAGGCAATCAAGATCATATACTCACTTGCAATGCTAACCTGGCTAAGAGGCAGGATATTATATCCGGCTGGCAATTACACGCCGTATACTGTGATGTCAGTCAGATCAAGATGTTTACGTGTATTTTAAACGTCTTGTTCCAGTCAGACGAACACAATAAGTCCATTTTCTTAGTCATGTCATGTAAGTGTAACGGCCGAGCAGGCTTGAGGCATGGCGGGCCAGAGACATATGTCTAAGACTATAACGACTGCGAGGCATCCCGTCCTGCACCAGATGTGCGGTTGCGCTCTCCGTGGTGAAAGGGAAGACGCAAGTATCAAGACGCTTTGAGTCAGCGGCGTTTCTGCCGCGTCCGCTCGCCTGATGTGAGTCGATAGTAAAGGTTCTTCCCTCGGCAAAGGCTTGCAGTCATACGCTGTCTTCGCAGCGCTTGACGTGTCTCTTCGAGCTTACATAATGCAGATCTGCCCTAATTTCCCCTCTCCCCGGCAAAACTGCTAAACAACATAACACCGCCGATCTGACGAGCGGACGAGTCGAAAGGTAATCTTCGGCTCGTAATCGAAAATACTTAATCTCGGGTTTTAAAACGGGCCAGCACATGTATGTTAAAAAGCCCAACAGCGCATAGAGTGCAGAATGGCCTCTGATTAATTTCTGTGTCAGCCAAGTGGATGTTTCCATGGATACCAGGCCTTGGTATAAAGCTGCGTCTCCTGTGCATACAGTACAGCACGATTGTTTAGCAAATGCCTGAATGGCATGCAAATATATGGTTCAGACTTGGAGGACGTGCTCTTATTTCAGATCCAACAATCTTGCCCAAAACAGTAAAAAATTCAATTGAAGCATATTTTGTAAAACGGCCCCCCGGGCATGTTCCGCTTGCGTTGTTTGCGAGCGCACTCGGAGCATCAGATGTCATTTCGTTTACTTGGCAGCATTGGTAATTTAAGTCTCTGGGTGATTCGAGTGAGTAAATGCGAAGGCGTTCCAAAGTCCGAATCTCAGCGTTCCTTATGTAACACATCCGCACATCGTTACAGGCCATTTACTTGATTGAAACCATGAAACCTGATTTGAAATTCTAAAGTAGCCATTTTAATTTTAGTAATGTCCTGAAAAACACCAACGGGGATTGGAGGCGACGTTGTGCATTATATTCGCTGAGCTACCGCACACATGCTCGAGGGTGAAAGGAAGACAGAGGCAATTTAAAATGAATGCATATATTTTTATTCATTAACTAGCAACTAAAGCAGCAGCACGTATACTGTAGAGAAACCTCCTTTGCCAAGTTTTACCATTTGCTTGCAATCATATTACAGTCCCTGCAAGTCTGCACAGCTAAAGCTAAGACAAAATTTCTCTTGTCGACCCAATAAAACGAGCGAAATTAATAAGACACAGAGTGCATTTGTTCTATAATCAGACATTTGCATATTATGAAGGCGTATGATGGCCACACTGAAAAAAAAATCTAGAAGAATACAAACATGAGAGTAACGTTGTGATTTTTGCACAATTTCACAATTTAAGCCACAATTTCATTCTCTCGCTCTGATGATATTCTTGTAACAATATTACAGGAGTGAAATATTTGTAAAGTAAGAATGTGAGGGGTGGGGATTTATTTCAGAAGCATAAACTGATATGTAATATTGTGGAGCTCTTCTAATATCGTTGAACCCCTCCCCCCCAGAATATTACTTAAATCTCATTAGAATATCAAAATAATGATGAACTAATAATACATATAAATGATAAACTATTTTTAGCTGGTTAAATTCAGATTATTGTGGGGCTTCTTTGACATTGATAAATTGTCACTTTACTCTTGGAAGACTAGGATGATTTTTGTCACAGTATTAAAAATAATAAACTATATATGTAATGTACACACTTTTAATTTTGAGAGAATTAATTTTGACATAATTCTGATTCTATTTTAGTAATGTTTCTCACATTACAACTTCCTTGTATCAAATATTCTTACATTTATCCCAAAACTATAATTTTAGAAGAACAAAGACATAAAATAATAAACACTCAAAATTAGGACATTATTCTCTTTGATTCTCTTTCCTGTTTTTTATTTTATTTTTTTTCAATTCACAGTGGCCCTAATACTATTTTGTAGCATTTTCTCTATATACACAGACAGTACTTGATTAAAAATAAATTAAAGTTCCAGGGGCGTTGCACCAGAAACTTGTCAAACAAGGTGGGATGGGTCTCCCAAAGCGTTTGCGGCCCCCCCCCCACAAAATGTATTCCCATTTCCTCCTCAGTCTGACGCCCATGTTAAGACCAACAGTCCTAAATTCCGAAGTAAAATCTGCTTCAGTCATGAATTGCATACAAAAAAAAAAGCAAAACATATATAGTACATATATGTATTTATTCATTATATACATCAGGTAGCTCGTCTGTTCCGAGGGTTACTTTCGAGTGATAATCTCAACATTATTAGCATAGAGAGCGTGATATTCCATTAAATTCGTGATTTGCCCTCTTTTAACACATTTGTTTTGGTACTTACACACTTCAAAAGTACTTTTCAAGAATCCTCCCTCGCTTAATCAGTCGATTAGTGGTAAAATGCACCATGTGACTTTGACGTTGAGTCCAGAAACCGACAGCGCATTCAACAATGTGACTAATATGCATAAATTCCAACCATTGGAGATGAGTTAAGGAGACAGGTTCAGTGCATTTTACTGCAAATCACGTTCATCGTCTGTGCGCATTCAAGTCCCATGGAGAGGGGCTTTCCTCAGTTACACATTATTGACCCAGACATAACTTAGCCTGCATAATTTGCTCTCATGGGTCACTGTATGCATATTAAGACATATTTCTTTCCAGAAACTTCATTTGTCTTTGTTGTGCTTTTAAATTCAGTAGAAATGAGAAATTGTCATATTCATAACTGTTAAAAAGATATGCAGTTTTAAAAGAAATGTTGCACAGAGGTGCTTCAAAAGCCACAGTTGACCTAATATGGTGAATATGACGGGTACAAGGGCCATTCACACAGAAGAGAAAACAAAAACAAGCTGAAGTCACAAGATAAAAGACGGAATATTGTGAGAATAAAATCTAAAAATTTATGTTGAGAGAAGTAAATAATAATCTCATGAGAATACATTTGTAATGTTCTGGCCAAAGCATTTTTAATGCAGGTTTTTTTTTTTAATGGGGAGAAAAATGTGTTTCTTACTTCTTTAATTTTGCTAATAACATCCTGATTTTTCTGGAGCATATTATTTGCAAAAAAGTTGATTAAAGGGGAAGTCAACCCCCCCAAAAATATTGTATAATGTGCGTTCACTTGTTGAAACACAGCATTCTGGTTAAGATTGCATTTGTGGAATATGAGTTGAGCTGTAAAATCCACGTTTTATCCGTCTCACGGGCGGCCATTTTGTCACTTTCTGTCGACTCAAAATGACATAACAGTTGCACACAACTCGGCTATGCACCAATCGTGGCTCCGATGCAGAAACAGTGGTGAGCCGAGAAAAGGTGAGCAATGATTGGTAATTACTTGAGCCCTGAGTAACTGTGATGTCACTTTCAGATGATAGAAAGTGATAAAATGGCCCACTGCGATGGTTAAAAACTGATGATTTTGCTGCTTAACTTTTATTCTTCAAATACAATATTAATCGGAATTGCATGTTTAGACTAGTGAAGGCGCATCAAACATCTTATTGCAAAGGAATTTTTGGGGTTCACTTACCCTTTAATATTTGAGAAAAAATGTGGAAATATCGCAAAAAGCAATGAGAAACTTGACTTGTATGTCCTAAAATTCAGACTCATTCCTCTGATTTTCTATCTCTTTTGCAGGAGCATTTCTTTCGTGATCAGAATGGCCTTCGTACTGTTTCATAAGAGTTCATAAAATGCATGGCAGTTTGTACAGGATATCCAAGGTCTCTTTAGACTGTCTCTGTCTGGCTGTACTTTATGAACACAAACAAATATACTGCACAATTCAGGGAGTGACATCATCATTGACTCGTTCAAGTCAGTAGTGCATTTTCAACAGAGGAATCAAAAAGTATGTACCAACATCTACATTTCTTTGCTATAAAAATACATCTTTAACACAACTGAGGCCTCAAATATTGTATTTCAGTATCGGTTGAAAAATTGGACCTGTTGTCTTGCATCATTAGGATTTTGTAGTTTTATCTGGACACACAGTACGAAACAAGGTAAAATCCACATATAAGATGCATATTACAACATTTAAACGCTGTGCCCTTGTGAGATGCCCCCAAATTAATCCTACAGTACATTATTGCGGCACACATGATTCACATGTATTGTTTTTTTTTTGTTAGTTTTTTTTTTTTGTTTGTTTCATACATGTGAATAAAGTTGTGATAGTAATCCTTTACAACGTTTCACAATAGAGTTACAGCCTGAATCACTTCTAAACAGGGGCAGTAGTTGTCCATAATCCCCCTGGGGAAGCTTTGAGGGAACACCACTGATTCGGAGAGATTATTCTATAAACAAGTGGTCGGCTGCCTTTAATTCTTGGACTCCTCTCTCTTTGCTCTCAATCGGCAAACCAGAGAGCTCATGAGATGATATTCTGAGCACCTCCTCAGCCATTGTATGTTCCTCACCTTGTCCGATTTGTCCGATTTCGGCAAAATGATTCATCAGCTGGACCTCACGTAAACGCCTACGCACGTCAAAATGGATGGGCACGTTTGCAAATTAATTTCAGTTTCGTCAGAAGTAGTTGGTGGTAAAATATCCGTGGCAACAACCTGGTTTATTTTTGGATGAGAACATATAATCTTCACGGCTGATTAGCGCTAATGAAATGCAGCCGATTTGTGAGTAAAAAGCACACATTATTGCAAATGAAATAGCTCCGGGGCGTCTGTTATAAGATGAGTCATTAGGGGCCTGGCTTTCTGCTTGATTGTTCATATTTACACATTTAATTTGAACTGTTAAGCATTACGTACATACAGCAGGACTCGCACTGACTGGAAGCGCGGCTCAGGCAGCATTAACATGCGTCTCGGGTCATCCTGTCAAAAGTGGATTCTTAGCGTTTAGCCCTCAAGTGATCTTGCGTTCCCGCTTGATATGCAAACTAGTAAGTTGTGTGCTTGCAAAAAAAAAAAAAAAAGTTGATTCTAGCAGGAGTCAGCAAAGAGCAAACTGTGATGGAAATTTGAATAAAAATACTTTTTGTTCCACGTAATTTTCCACATCACATCGACACGGTGACCACCATCAAAGGAACAGGAAAGCGTCGTTTAAGGGCTTCACTTTTTTTTTTTTTTTTGACCATTCATGATAAGATTGAATGTTTATTGTGAACGTGAGGTTATCTAAACAACTTTCATCAACATTTTGTACCATTTGTTCATAAAATGCACAGCCCTCTCTAGCCCCCATCTTGGTCCTCTAAACTGTTAAAGAAACCACCGCACCAAATGAAAAACAACCAATCAGCGATAAGAGGCATGATGACCATGCGCTCACGGGCTAACACATGTGCTGACCTGTTTGTGTGGCTTCAGCAACTTTGCTGAAACTATACGGAATATCCCCATTAAAATAAAATAAAAATAAAGAGCCATCAGGCAGCTGAGATGATTCAGAAGTGATTTTTTTTTTTTTCATTACTTGACACTGTACATGTGCATGTTTGTGAGCGGCGTCGCTTTGGTCACACACCGGAGGGGAGGAGGGATTAGCGAAGTGAGGCTACATTCAAATCTTGCTAGCATTTTTAACACTGCGAATTCCCCACTGAATAAAGGATGTTACGAAAAAAAGGCGAAGACTCTTCTGACATTTTAAGATTTATAAAACCAAACAAACGGATCTAACTTACTGTGTTCAAATCTTTGAGAAATATTTTATTTTTCAATATGAAGCAAATTGAATTTTATTTGCCTGAGATATATTGTATGAAGAAAATTGAAAAGAAACACCCTGCCGGTTCAACACAACTTCACTCAAACAAAAGTGCTGAGTTATGCTGCCGTTTGCTTTTTAGCAATATTTTGCCCCGCTTTACACATTTTACGCATTGTTTTGCATCAGTTTTGGCTCGGTTCTCAAAGTATGTTTTATTTCCTTTCAAAAATCCAAATTAGCATACGTGACCGCATTAACACATTGAGGTTTGCCTCATCTGGAAGGTGACGGGGACTTGAGCAGAGACGCAGCCTGAGAAATAAGAAGACTTTATTTATTTATTTTTTTAAACCGACTCAGCAAAGTTAAGAATGGCTGTATTTATTTTATTGTTCCTAGCGAGCAGAAAACTCACAGGTAAGCTCCAGAAAATCAGTTTGTTAAGGAAAGCGTTATTAAAAGGACTGTCATCCCATGTTGTGGCTGTAATAAAAACAACATTATGCACGCTGCACACTCATGAATCATTTGCTCGATGTACTTGTGACTGGATCAGCTGACATGCAGTACATGTCAGATAAGAACAAAAGTCATTGCTCAATGCCGCGAAGCCTGAGCATCACACAAATACATGCTGCAGCTGAAGAAGCCGTCACGTTTTACCTCTTTGTCTCGAAGTATAAAGTCCTTTTTCAACGTGTTTTTCAGCCAAGTCGCTTAAAACTGCGTAAATGTTGTTCTTTTTTCAAGAACTTCAAGATAATCCGGATCAATGTGGAGCTTTGCCTTCAGTTCCCAATATTCGCTTCTGTTCGGCTCCACATAAACAGTACTTGGTGTTGTGCAGTACAGTATTGTCTGTTGTACTCTGTCAGGATGCACGTACTGAGGCCTTGCGTCAAAGTCTGACGTGTACTGACTGGCCGGCCGTGCTGTGTGCCTGCAAGGTAGCGTATGGCTGTAGTGGGGCTTCTGCTCCGGATCCAGCACTTCTCTGTAGTATGATGGATCATCTTGTTTCATGCTGGAAGGCTTATTGTGAGGCTCCGAAGCTGTGGTGCTGTATTCCGAGCCTATTACATTACTCGCCGCTTCTTCGTCCGAGTTCCCCAGAAAGGCGCCGCTTAGCTCGTCGAGGTCCCGAAATCCCTCGGCGGATTTGCTGTCGGCAGAGGCAGGACCTGGAGTTTTGCTTGTTTGCTCTGAAGGGGGTGGAATATACTCATACACGTGCCCAGCTGAGGTTCTGACCTTTGGGACTGCTCCTTTTTTGTACAGTCCATACTCCATGTTAAGAGAACTAATGCAAGCGTTCATGGAGTTATTCTGCTCGTTTTGATTCTTTAGGTGTCTCTTTCTCATTGTGACAAAAAGTCCCGCAGCCACAAACACGGACATAATGAACATGAGCAGGAGGGCAAGAATCATGACGGATAAAGGGATGGCGCTGTACTGTGTGTCTGAGTCGAGTGATGTTTCTATGGTGATGGTGCTGCCGGGGAAGGTTTCCTCCGAGGGGGGGATCATTGACGCCAGTACGGCCGAGTTATTAGGGCAGAAATTAGCCGTCTTGATGTATCGCATGTCTTCCCCGGCGAGCCTCTTGGGCGAACCACAGATGACATTGTTGACAACGGTGCCCGTGCTGAGCTGCTCGAGCCACATCTTCAAGTCGAGAATGCCGCACGAGCAATCCCAGGGGTTTTCGTACAAATCCACCTGCACCAGAGCCGTGAGCTGATCGAGGACACCGCTGACCGGTAGATATCGCAGGTGGTTGCTTCGAAGATTCAAACGGGCCAACGTGAGGCCGTGAAAGGCTCCCACCGGTAATGTTTTCAAGAGGTTGTTGTTTAAAAACAGCAGCTGGAGTTTAGGGACGTGCTGGAATGTGTCTGCAGTGACTTCTTTAATGACGTTGTATTCTAAATATAGGAACTGCAGACTCTCTAGTCCGTAGAAGATATCGGCGGTAAGATGGTCTATCAAATTCCCATTCAGGTAGAGTCTCCTGAGATGTGTCAAATCAGCAAAAGCTCGGTCATGGATTTGAGCTATCCGATTGTTGCCTAGATGGAGCAGATCTAATCCAGTTGCCTCGATGAAATCCGATCTCCGCACCACAGGGATGTAGTTCCCAGTGAGATACACCTTTTTGGGGTTATACGGTTTGGGCTCTAAATCGGAAATGTTCTCAATCTTTCTCTCCTGGCAGTTGACGTTGAGGCCGAGATCTGAAATCTGAAGGTTGCAGGTGCACGCCGACGGGCAGTCCAAAGGCACGGGAGATTTAGTTTGATAGGAAATAATTTGGCCGTAATTCTGAGGTTTGTTCGCCGCCAGTCGAGCAGTCGGTCTTGATTTTAATTTACCTGACTGCCGAGGTCCTTTGGTGGGCCTTGACGAGGATCTCGCGATGCCAGATGAGGTTAAGGAAGCTGTCGCGAGGGCCGGAGTGCTCCTGTAATTGCCGTCCGTGCTGAAATGCGGCTGCGGCGGCATCTCGTACTCAGCGATGGCTCTTCTGGGACACAACTCTTGCTTTGAGACCTCATCGAGATCCCTCCCATGGAGGCGAAAGGGGAACTCGCAAACCACGTCGCCCACCAGCGCCGTGTACGAAATGCTCTCCAGCCACGTTTTAAGGGCGATCAGGTCACAGGAGCAGTTCCACGGGTTTTCCTCCAGCTGCAGCTCGACCACGCTGTTCATGTGCTCCAGCAGACCTGAGTAGGGAAGGACTTTCAGCTGATTCCCCCTCAAGTCAAGATGAGTCAGCGGGACATGCTGGAAGACGTTCACAGGCAGAGTAGATATCAAGTTGTCATTCAGAATCAACACCTCCAGGTGTCGAAGTCTGCCGAGAGCGTTGGGGGCCACTTGAGTGATGTAATTATAATCAAGCTGCAGATACTCCAGACTTTCAAGGCCCCAGAAGAGCTCCTCCTTCAAGGCATCAATTTTGTTATTGTTGAGATGTAATCGTTTTAATCCTTGAAGTCCATTAAAAGCTCCGGCTTCCACCTCGGATATCTCATTATTTCCCAGGTGTAATATGGTGAGTCCTCGATATTCAACAAAGTCGTTGGCCGTAAGCTTTCTTAAAAAATTCCCAGTGAGCAGCAGATGATACTGGGGGAAGTTTGGCTTCTTTATTTCCGAGATGCTCCCAATCCCTCTGTTTTCGCAGCTCACGGTGAGAATCCCCTCTCTCTCCTCGCATGCACACAGTCGTTCACATATGCCTTCATCAGACATCGCCGCTGTACGTACAGAGGTGGCGCTCAGCAAAACACAAGCGATCCAAAGATGCATTTTCCTGCGCTCGACGTCCAAAGTCAGACTCAGAGTCCCACTAAAGTATCCTCAGTGTCATCTGGAGGAAAAAAAAAAAGAAAGACAAACGATAATGGAGCATGATGATGCGAGGCAGGCGGGCAACTTCCACACAACCAGCTGTAGCCGGCACGAGTCAAAGCCTCATTTGTCGCTACCCAGAGGTAACTTCTGGCCGTGTGACTGCTGATTTAAAATGGCTCAACCAAAGTAGTGAGCGAGCGAGAAAGCGTGAGAGCAAGCGAAAGAGAGAGCGGGAGGACACCCCCAAGCAATGTAAATAACAAAAAAAAAAATCAAGGTCAAAGGCAGACTTCAGCCCAAAACAACACAATCACATCTAATTATCTTTGAACCACGTTGACACCTGGCGGAGAGTTGCACACGTGGTCGACTGAAAGCCCGATTTAGTGCATCTTCTACTTCAAGGCAGAAATAACCTACCTCACACCCATGGGTTGAAACGCAGGCTCGCCGGGTAATGTCAGCGTGCCTTTTATGTTTCATCCGTCAGGAAAACCTAACGGGGTTCTTTTCTGCACGCTCCCCCAATTCCCCGAAGAGGTTTGAAAAAAAAAAAAAAAAGGAAAACCACTGATCGACCATAAATGCTTCTCCTCTGCTTGGCTGTGCAGGCGGAGATGCTACTGCGCCTGATAACTAAGTTCCTTATTCTCTCTCCATCTCACGCTCCCTCTCTCTCACTCCCCCCCCCCCCCCCCCGCTCTCTCACCCCTCTCTCTCTCTTCCCTACCCGGTGGTCGGGAAGATGTCAAGTCATTTCATTTCACGCAGAAAGAATCAGCTCACTTGAGCATCGTGCCGAGATGCAAAAAAAAAAAAGAAGATGCACGCTGACCTACCTTTCCGAAAGATCCCTCAAAATATCAATAATTCAGCCAAGCGCAGCACTTGAGATGCGCTCAAACGGTTTGTTTTAAACCCGCTTATGGCGTTATTCATCCTGAAAGCAAAACCTCCGCCAGGATGTCACGTTACATCATTGTTTCGCCTAATCTGTCAATCCTTTTTTTTGTAGCTCAGGTTTAAAACATTCACGGCAGCTCCACCTGACGAAGGCAGCTTTTATTATTGGACTGCTAAGCCTCTGTGGGGAGGGGGGAGGGGGGGGGGAAACAAAACAAAACAAAAACAAAAAAAAAAACAAGATACCTGACACCTTCTTGTCACTTATGCCAGTCCTGGGTTGGAGTTCACTGGGCTTTCATGTTGCATTGCCATCACTTTCTCGGGGAAAGAACTGTCACTGCCATCTAAAAGCTGCACTAAAGTGCTCAGGGAGTGTACAGAAGAGCCTTAATAATCACGTCACTCCGTGCATAATGTATGAGCACACTGGGACTCACCAGTGGGTCTATTGATCAGTTGCCCGAGCATCAATCTCTGAAATTAGAACTAATGGCTCGCAGTGGCGCAGTGTTTTTATTTCTCTCTTTATTTATTTTATTATGTGTGTCTAGTTGCTTTAAACGGTAGTAAATGACCCACACTGAGAATGACTCACTGGCCTCATTTGAATGTTTCACCTGGTCCTACAGTTCTGGCATGGGTGGCGTAATTCGTGTGAATTATTCATTTGTCGCATTTTTGTCTGTCAAATGTACCCAGGCGTCCACACGAACAGAACACTGATACTGTTTTGCACAGTGTTTTTTTTTTTTTTTAAAAACTCCATTTGATTACCATCACCATGAGCAATATTAAAATACTGTAGCATAGTAGGCGTAAGTGTGCATAAAACTGGAAAAGGCATCGTTCCAAAAAAAATATATTGAATATAAAATGTTTTGTACATAAAATTTAAATCAAAGTTGTACGCAAATATCTGTTTAAAAACAAACAAACACATCTAAAAGATTTCATGCAATTTTAATGAAGTAAAAAGTTAAATAGAACTGAACTGTACATAGGCAGCCACTAGAGGGAGCTCATGTCGGCCGAGTGGTACTCGTATCACATTTTTTGAATTCCTGATTTAGAGGTCGTTACATTTTCTGTTTTTCAAAGTGTCATCTTTTGGACAATCTTGACCATCAGGCTACATTTTATGATATCTAACATTTTATTTTATGTAATAGTAGTGAGTGTTTGTGTCAATCTCCTCGCTGTGCCCTTGTTACATTGGCCAAACGTTCCGTTTCTGATGGAGTATATCACCTGAGGATAGGCAGATTATACTTAGAAACCTTTTGTCAACCATTTTATTTGTATTTATGCACATTTGGGGGGGAGAAAAAGCAATGTCCATGGATCTGACACATGGATTTCACGCACCACAGATTGGCAATCCCTGGGCTCCGACTCGCTCTGCGTTTTGCATGTGTTTGCAAGCCTACAACATGTGTTTCAATGCAGACAGAGACAGAGATGTCATTTCAATGAACAAAGTAAAATGCGTGTTTAAAAATACCTGCGTACACGTAGTGTAGTCTTGGGTGCCAAGTTGCTTTAGCTTTGGGAAGTAAAAGAGAGACACCTGTCATGCCCTTGTCAAGCTGAGGCCGTGCCGCTCATGTGAAAGCCTGTCAAGTGTTATACATCGCTGTAAACCATCATCCTCTGCCTCTCTCCATCCTCCCCATGGAGAGGAGGATGGAGGGATGCAGCCCCAAGACAACGTTCAGCATGCATGCCATTCGTCTGTTTACTCTGCCTCCAGCGCATCATCCGGCCTAACGGGCTGGACCCAAACTCCATCATTCCGCTGAGATGTAAAAAATGAATCTTGGGTTCCATTTACATTTCATGTTGGTGTGTTGATGGCCTGCACTCCGTGGCGTTGTAATATGAAGAAATAGGTTGTAGGGGAGCTATTAAGGAAATTGTACTTTTTAATTGCTTGTATATAAATAGTTGGAACTCTGGAGTGTGTGCTCAACCATCAAGTGTGAAAATTAACAACCAGGTTTAATCTGATATCTGCCTAATTCTGTCTGTGAGTGACCTTTAATTCCAATGTTTTGTAACAATTAATATAAATGATATATATATATATATATATATATATATATATATATGGTAGTTGAAAAATGTGAATAATCACAATAAATCATGGAATTATTTTGTGACTAATTCGTTCAAAAAATAATCACTAGACAGCACTAATATATACATATATATATATATATATATATATATATATATATATATATATATATATATATATATATATATATATATATATATATATATATATATATATTAGTTGAAAAATGTGAATATTCACAATTAATCATGGAATTATTTTGTGATTAATTCGTAAAAAAATTAATCACAAGACAGCACTAATATATATATATATATATATATATATATATATATATATATATTTCTTGTAACAGATATTTACTTATATATTATGATTTTTTTTAAATTAATGCAAAACCACCAAATATAAAGTATATTTAATTCAAAAACTGTTCTAAAAGATCATTGTGCCACTTTCCTAATCAGTCAATTAATTCTGACATTTTTAACTAATCTGTTGTTTTAATTGCAAACGAAGAAGATTCCGAACAATCACAAAACGGATTGCTTGACCTACTTCAAACTCTAAAAGCAGCACTATACGGAGATACATGTATCGTATAGTTGTCCAAATGAGTCCTTGCTATTTTAACGCTCAAAAATGAAAGGAAAACAGTGCCATCTGGTTGGGGTACCACACTCCCCTTCCCACCCTCCCCCTCCCCTTTGGCCTTTAGTCCATAGTTCCTATTCGCTCACTAGATAGACTGGAAATACATGATTACATCTTTGTTTAGTGTCTCTGAGGGTTCCCTGCCACTGAGCATAATCCTCAGCAATTTGGCATACGTCTCCACGCGTACGCACACACACATTCAACATATGTAAAGCGAAAGCATAACAAATGAGTGGAAGACAATATGGTGACTAACTGTTACACTGGGAGGTCAGAAATAATGTACGCCGAGCTGGAATGGCGCCGCCGCAAATCGCGGCGCTCTATTCTGATGGACGCTCCTTACAGATGGCGCGTGGCACACTTTTGTCATTTGCGTCCAGCTGGAACAAATAAGAGCGTTTGGCATGATAAATCTGCTCTGCTGCTGTCTGGCAACATCTTTAGTGGCCTGCTCTAACTAGCCGTCCTCATGTCCCACAATATGTGCTCGACCTGGGATTTGACTTCAGCGTTACCCCATATGTAAAATGCTGATAATGCTCTTTTTTTGTGTGTGTGTGTGTGTGTGTGTGTGTGTCATGTGACTACATTAGATTCAGTATACGTTGTCTGCAAATGTTTCTTCACGAGCATGGTTCTTTAGTTAAAGGAAGAACACTATTGATTTCCAATTATATATGATCCAAGTTACCCGAGGTTAAATAGTTGCCTTGTGTTCTGCATGCCTTGGGGAATGTTTTTATCTGACTGGATTTACACTGTTAGGTACAAGTGTCTAATTCCAATTTAATGCCTATATGCATTTCAAGTGACACAAATCCATTACTGCTGTATTTATGCTAATGAAACCCATGAAATGCCCTGCATGAGCAAGTTTTCTTTACGGTAAATAACTCCGCATTCATTGATGCCGGACAATGTCAATACTGAAGTCAAGAATACAAATATAGTAAAATGAAAGATTAGTTTCTAAATAGTATGCATGTTTTTGCCAAAAACGTGCAAAGACGGATTATAGTTTTTTGTTGCGGCGCTTTAGTGTGAAACCGCTTTCACCATTTCCGTGTTACTGTTTTTTCACGCTATGGCCTGGGCTTGACTCTCCTCTCCCCCTGCTATGAGAACTTCATTCTGTTCATTCACATCGGCGGGTACACATTTAGCTAGTTACCTATACCAACTCGCTGGTGTGGTCATTTTCGAGTGCCTTGTTGTTTTCCCTGAGTGTGCATATGTCATACAGAGAAAGACGGAAGAGTAATGAGTGGGAAAACTTGTGGGGGAGTCCAACTTGACAGTCAGTGTGCATGTACCGAGTCTCTCCAGCTGCTTTAGAGAGCCTCGTTGTTTGCTGTGAGTGCGATGTCGCGCAGAAAAAGACAGAAGAGCGAGGAGGAGCGAAAAGTTGGATTTGACGCCCAATGTGTGGACACAGGGACTTTGCACTTAGAAAGCCTCACTGTCACGGCGTGGAAAACTCAATTGGAGATATTCCGTCCACTGGAGACTTTACGCAGATCTATTTTCACAGCCCTATACAGCATAAGATCCATTTTCCCAGGTCAAAATAGTATTTAATTGACAGATGAGTGGTTTCAGTGCATTCAGCAGACACATCCACAGTGTTTGAGAGCGGGGAGAGAGGCTTGATTTTTCAAGATTTCGAAGCTTTATTTGATCTAATTTCCATATTTTTTATATCATTCAATTTTGTCCCATATTCTGTAGCTAAAAAACTATACAATCAATAATGTTGAAATAAAAATTAAAGGAATCTCAGTAAGAGAATCGTGATTTAATGGATGTCTGACATAAGCTAAGACCTCAGAATTTAAATGTATATAAACACAGATAGTTCAAGTCAAATGCGCCTGAAGAAATTTTTCATGTGGCGTTCTTTAAATATTTTAGACAGTAGCAGGAAAAAAAACCCAGAGAGATTGACAGAGTAAGATTTGTGACAAATCTGGACAAAGCTGTTGCGGTAGATGAGGTCAAATTTTTACGTTCCTTGTCATTGCTCAGCCAAGAAGCAATTTCTCACCATCAATGATTTCTTACTAAGGTCAAATGACATGGTAAAAGGAAAAAAAAAAGAAAATGGTGTTTGCCTGCATCCCAAAATCCAGAGTGTTCATCTCGTCCTCTCTGCAGCATGGCAATATAAACAAAATAGTGTTTTTGAACATATCTCAGGTCTCCGAGCCGATGCATTTCGATGGGCCTGACAATGACACAGGATGTCTTGGTAGTTGGTCAAATTCCTCTCGTTCCTTCTTGAAGGCACAGGGTGAGGAAAACAAAAACATGCGAACATTCATTCATTACTAATCAATTGAAAATGTTTCCAGAGACTTGCTGGATTACCCGTTGTGATCGGCTAAAGTGTTAATCTGATGTTTATGATAGTCAAATGAAAAGAATATTTTTAAGATATTTTGGAGAAAAATCCCGTGAAGTGCAGCGATACGGTAAAAAATTAACCAAAGTCCAAAAATTGTCATAAACTGTATTTTCGTTGTTAAGATCCTATTAACTTTAGTCTCTGAGACAAAAAAAAACCCCAACTCCATCCAGTCTTCCTCTTGATTTCAAAGGACATTTCATCTATCTGCCGTGGATGTGGCAGTTGACGAGTCTGCGTTCGTTGACCATCAAATAATCAAGGATGATTCTTCAGATGCCCGTAAGAAGAACCATATTGATTGCACACGATGGCATAGGTTGCGGAGGTCAAAGCGAGAAGTACGCCATGTTCCTTGTTCTGCTCCACTTTCTTCCCCATCAGAAAGTGGCTGCTAAAGTTAAAGGCTCTCATTAAAAAAAAGTAGTTTAAAGATAGACTTTGTGAAGACAGCAGCGGGGAGGAGGTAGAGGAGGAGGATAAAGTTTCTCCAAGCATGAAAAGCATCTACAAGTAAACTAACAGCAGGCAGCCTCTAGAACATGCCTACTGAATTATTACTCATTTCCATGCAGAAGGGAGTAAGATTGCATGACGTGGCCATCATGGACTTCATCTTTGACCCTCCCTATGGATCCATATGCTCCTCCTAACTTGTTCACCTCCATATCGGGCAGATGGAGGTATAAATCGGCAATGCCTTTTCGCCATCCACTGCAGCCCAAACCGTAACACTTAAACACATTTATTGGTTCTAATAAGCCATTAAGATTCAAACCTCAAGCCCTTTTTATTCCTGCAGTTAAAACCGCATGCAGAAAGCATCACATTGAGCTTTTCTATTGATCGGCATTCTTCCCCTTGCTCATTTGCACGGAATGTTTGTGACATAGTTGAAGTTGACAGTAGCCTAAAGGTCTTATAAATGCTTTCTCAAGGGGTGGAGTTTTCACGAGCTCTGCTTTTTCCTGGAGAGCTGAGCAGAAACTTACATAGTAGTTATAGTATAATGTGGTGTTGTCCCTACATTTTTAGTGTTGCGAACACTGAGGATAATATTGCTTATATATATATATATATACTCCTCTGACTATTCTTGTTGCAGTAGACATTCACTCATTTCTAGTACTTAACAACTTCATCAGACCCCCACCCAAAGTAAAATTTACATTGCAATTGCCCTAATTTTACTGGATCATTAATTACATAAATCACTTAGTCCCTGTAATGGTTCATAAACCACTACGGAGAAGCTTTGTCAATCATTATGTGTTTAATTCTATAAGGTAATTATTGTCGTTATCAATAAAATATGTGGTAAGTACATTTACCCTTTCACAATTAAATATGACAGGCCATTATTATGTCCTGATTAAAATGTCACATTATAGTTATTTATTTGCCTCCTTTAAAGGAAAAATAATGTTTACACTGTTGTGCTTGACTTCATTTTTGTCTTCTGGGAAACACAGTGAGTCACCACAGATGTGGGTTGAAGGAATGAATACATTTATTTCCCCTCAATTTCTGTTCAAAAGGGTAAAATGTCAGAAATCGAAAGAGGCAGCATTTAAGTACGGCATGATGATGATGATGAGTTTGTTTAAGATACGTCTCGGAGGTGGCCTGATTAATGAGTGAAGCGCTGTAATATTAACCATTTATTAATGTGAAGTTTGCCATTCCCATCTGGATATATAGTATTTATTATTCATGTACCAAACGTATACTTGTCATGTGCACTTCTGCTCTCATTTGCTCAGTGTTATAAATGTGTCTATCAGTATAAGTGAATTTAGATTTTTTTTCCCACTCAACCATTAGGAGACATGCATGTATTTGTTTGGGGAATTGCGAAAACACATGAGGATGTATTTTTTTTATTCCCTTTAATTTCCAGCTTGACAGCAGCTTCTATTTGCACTCACCTGAGTGGACACTCCACTTTATCTTGTACCGGTAACTACTGGTTCCCTCATTTGGACAACTGCTGTAAGAAATGGGTGGATGTATTTAGGATACAATTTGTAAAGTACTTCCACTCAGACTGCTTATAAGGAGGAGAGACAATCAGTTATAGCTGTTATGACGCCCTCTGCTGCCCAAGTCTTTTCCTCAATTGCAATTCAAATATGACTTTCAGGAAAGATGTGATACAGTCAGAGGTTGCAAAAGTACTCACACTCTGGACGAAGTACTGTTACTTGTGTGTTGGTACTACTGATACAAATCCTGGACTATTAAGTAGTATGGAATGTCCTTGCTATAATTAGAGAAATTAAAATTAATTTAGAATTTTTTTTTTCCAAATTGACACAATAGAATAAAACTTCTCTGCATGAAAAAAAAAAACTGTTTCCCTTTTCACTTACACAGTGCTCATATGACGACGAAACTAAATCCGGTCGCATATAGTCTTTATCTTTTTAATATCATTGGCTCAAATGTTGCCCTATCAAATCATGATTTTGTGGTTTGCCAACCTTATGTGTTGTATCGCGGGGAAAAAAAAATCTGAATTAGCTCATGACAACAATTGAAAAAAATAAACCATATTTTGAAATTCCGAATGCCAGAACTGCCACAAATAATTCTTGGAACCGATAAAATCAAACAGTTCTCTAAAATCAGGCCATAAATGGGTATTATCTTATTTCTTCAGATCTTACCTCTGTCATTGTTATTAATGTTCCCTGGTCCCATGTTTTTTTATCCTAAAAGTCTATTTTGACAAAGAAAGGAATAGACGAGGTACCTGTTTCCATATAAGTAAAATGGTCAGAAAACTTAATACACAAAATACAGATACCTGACAAATTTGCTTAAATACAGTGGCGGAACATAATTATTTTACCTTGTTGCCGTAGTCGTTTCAAGTGTCTTTTTGCCCCCACTGCGTAATTTTACCCATTTGTAGCAATACATATATACGTTAGTGTACAATAACAATTCATCACCCAGGGAAAAAAAATAATTAATTTTAGCTAATGTCAAAGAAAATAAACCTTTTTCATAACCATAATGTGTCTCAAGGCATAAAAAGGCCATATAGGTGAAAACAATCATGTAATGTGGTGTACAGGAGCCGCAAAGAAGTAATTACGGACAAATTACCCTGAGACTTGAACCACAACTAACGTGAGAAGACCCACAATAAGCCATGTTGAATTTTAAATGCATTGTAGTTATTACCTACGGCTCTCATTTCTCTCTGTGACTCATGATTGGAAACGTTAAATCGCACAAGATAAGCAGTTGTACATTCCGCCTGAAGATGTCGCTGTTGACTTATAAAAGAGAAGTAAAACACCCTCATTACGATTGCAGCCTTCTCCTCCTGTCACCATTTAACGGGCACCCATAAATAAAGATGCCCTGCCAAATTGGATGTAAATCTAATTTTGACAATTGCCGGATGAATGGCACACGTCTTACTGCCTCTATCTGATCAACATAATTTCATTTGAATGTTAATTTGGGTTACAAACAACGCTCTATTTTTTATTTTATTTGTATTTTTATAAGTAGTAAACATAGCCTTTAGTTGTGTCACAACAACTTTGGCAAGCTTGTCACAGGAGCTTGCTGAGAAGCAATTTGCCGGTGCCAAAGTGGGTCCTAATGTGCATTCATTATTCATGTGTTTTAGGAGCATGATTACACATAGCAAGAGGCAAACGATGTCACCGCATTTGCCCGAATTGGGGGAGATGAAAAAAAAAAAAACTTTTACAAAACAAAAAAAAATAATCGAATAACCTGTCTGCTGTTTGGGGCGGATCAAATGTCTGAGAGCTGATGACTGTCTTACAGCTAGGTGATGGGTGCAAGATAACAAGCAGACATGTTCACTAAGGTCAATTGCTGTGTGCTATTGGTCTGTGTTTGTGTGAAGCCAGATCCTACCCTCTTAATTAAACACCACATTGTGCTTATCTACCCTTCTCATGCTGACAAGCAAACTAAAGACAACACTTTCTTTTCGTTGCTCTTGAATAAACAAAGAGAATGAGCGTCCAGGTCCCGAATGGACGGGGAGCCGCTCGAGACCACTGCGAAAAAACCGCAGTGTGCTAATCTGATGCCGGTGGATCTCTGCGGGTTTTATCTTTTGACTCGGGTGACTCAAGAGCTCAGGTAATTACCATGGTCAGAGAGGTCGTAATGAGTAAGTGTGCTGGGAGTTGAAGTTGGTCCTGGTTAATCAGAGCAGTGGTCACATGCAGTGCTGTCTTTCTATGGAAATACGTAGCGGGGTGCCAATTATTTAGTCGGCTCCATATCAGGATAACCAAAACAGTTCCCTTTTCTAAAATACCGATTCAGGTAATGTTCAGCGCAAATAATTCTGGCAATATATTAGCAAAAGTTAACTTTTTAATTGCTTATGTACATATAGTTGGATCTCGGGAGTGCCTACCCACCCATCAAGTGTGAAATTAGACAGCAGAATAAATATATTGTTATCTGCCAGATTCTCAAAATGTGCTCGTCACTGAGCCGCTCTGCACCGCCGCACCATTATGCAAGATTTATAATTTACATAATAACCGCCCCCCTACTGTGTTTCTCCGCCCATGACTTGGTAGCTAGGCTGGTTGAAGCTCCAAAGACACTGTCTGAAACCTCCACAACTGAAAATCCATATATTGTCTTTGCGTGTGTATGCCTTTTTTCCTCCTCGCTTTGAGCTCTGCTTTTACGATTAAAAGATGCTCACCTAGTCACAACACCCTAGCTCATGGTAAAAATATTCCATACTTGCCATTGGTCCAGTAGGCCAGCTCACTGACACAAGTTGTCTTTGTCAAAGGGGCTAATTTCAGCTTGACAAGAAAAATATGCTCTATAAAATGTACATGGATAATTCTTGCTCCTTTGGGTATTTTTACAAAACCGTGTTATTAAGACAATAACTTTTTTGAACTGAAAAACAAAACAAAACAAAACTGTCACTTGTTGCTGTTTTAGATGTCTCCCTCTTCTAAATTACCGAATTAAAATCATCAGGTCATCATCCTACTTGGGCAACTCTACTGAAAAGTTAGCTTTGAACTATTCATGGAGGAAAGATGCGGAGCCCCTACCGGGGATAGAAAAAAACCTCCCAGGAATTGATGTCTCTTGAAGGGTTTATGTAATCTAATTGCCAGATAGCGGCCAATGACTACTTTTATTGAAATGGACCTCCTCAACTCACTTAGCACCAAGATGCCAACAGATTGCAGGACCACAAAACAGCGAATAAGTGAGATTTTCAGCGACTCAGAAGATAGATTTCCAAAAATAAATGACGGAATACACGAATGTTGAATATGGGGAGGGGGCGGGGGGCTTCATGTATATGTATAAACCAGTTAAACCCATGTGACTTTTTTAATATTAAAGAAGGTGGCTTACGGTCGATTAAATAAAAAAAAAAAAAGAAAATCCTAATACAACAGACTTTATGGTCAACTGTCAAAAAGGTGACTCCTCTGTCATTAATTTTGCAATTTGTACCACTGCGCTTCATTAAATATAAACGGAACGGATGGAATCCATTCATTTATCAATTTCTGTCACACTTGTTGTTATTAAGGTCTTGGGTGCGCTGGAGACTTTTGAGGCATAAAGTGGATAAAAAAGTCCAAGCACCCCTAATCAAATGCCAGGTTTTGGTGATATTAAAAAAATAAGTATGCTAAAATAATTCCAAACTTTTTTTCTGATTTAAAACCTGTAGAACATAACTGGCCCAAAAAAAAAAAATTTTTTTTTTTGAGAGCTCAAGTAAAAAAGACAACTGCGATAATAAGTTTGCACAAGTGTGCACACCCTCATATTACTGGGGTCGTAGCTGTGTTCAGAATTAACCAATCACATTCAATCTTAAATCTGCTCCCATTTAAAGTACTTCTGATTAACCCCAAATGAACTTCAGCTCTTCTAATATGCTTTTCCTGATATTTTCTCAGTCATATCTTACAACAGAAGGCATGGTCTGCAGAGAGTTTCCGCAGCATCAGAGGGATCTCATTGTTCAAAGATATCACTCAGGAGAAGGGTACAAAAGAATTGCCACGACATTCAATATAACATAGTGAAGACGGTTATCGTCAAGTGGCGAGAATATGGCGCAATAGTGACATTGCCATGAACCCACTTGTCCCACAAAAGCTGATGAAAAGAAAACTGGTCATGGAGGCTGCCGAGAGGTTGACAGCAACATGAAGGGAGTGATTTTTGACAAATACTAGCTGTTTAGTAAATGCGACAACGCTCTCCTGTCTTCTTCACATGTTGGGCTGTGGTGTAGGGTGGTAAGACGAGAAGCATTTTCTTTCAAAGAAAAACATCCAAGCCTGGTTACATTTTGGGAAAAAAAATACAGTGCACTTGAATTCGTGTGTGGAAAATGTGTTGTCATATGATGAAACCAAGTTTGAACCTTTTGGCTATAATTCAGTTTGGCATAAACAAAACACCGCTCATCGGTAAAAGAACACCATGCCTACAGTGAGGCATGGTGATGGTGGCAGCAGCTGGCATTTGGGGCTTTATTTCTTCATCTGGAGCTGGGGCCTCATTCAAGGCAAAGAAAATGATGACGAGTTCCGAATATCATGCGAGGCAAGTTTATATTGAATAGCACAATTCATTCATCAAGTGTTTCAAAGTGCTATAGGAAATTAAAAAGAATGTAAATAAATTCACTATAAAATTCCTGAAATATAATAGTTGTTTAGTATATTAAAAGAAAGGAGTGCATAAAAAAATTACTTTCGCTGAATAGAACAGTTTTCAGCCTGGATTTGACTGCTGACTAGATTTTAGCCTCCTGAAAAAAAGCAAAAAAAAAAAAAAAACGGAGTCAGGAAAAGACTACTAGAGCTTGCCCTATTCCTACTTTTTTATTTATTTATTTATTTTTACAACTGTTGGCATGAATGCTATCAATGCATTTCAATGGCAAAGAGCGTTAACTCATTTATTCCCAGAAGTTTTCACTTGAGGAACCCCTCAATTCCAGCGTTTTTCTGGATGTTGACTGATTTTGCGGGGCAAACAGAATATTGTGTTCTAATGCTATTTAAAAAAAAAAAAGACGTATAAATACGTCTTTGGGAGGTGGGGACTACGTTTTTGAAAACGTAGATGTATGTCTTATGGATTGAATGAGTTAATGGCTGGCTGGCGACTCTGCTTTAAATGATTGCCGAACATATGCATTTTTGGTGTTGTGTGTTGCTTTGGGTCTATTTATTAATCAGAGGGGGTTGCGTCAAAAAGAAAGTATGCTTAAAATAGTTTGAGCCATTAGTATTACTCAAAACATGGTAGTCAAAGTTTACTTTACACTGATTAAAAAAAACAAAACAAAAACAAAAGCCTTCATCTAATTGGTAATTGCTTTCTCCCCGCGTTTAATACCGCATCACGGCAGCTCACAAGTGTAAAACCAAAGAGAATGTCTTGCTGCATGTGATAGCTCCAGGCTGCAGCTCTGTGTCGCCCAATTACGGTGACCTGTCAAAATGTGACGCTGGTGTCGTTACGTGTCGTGGTAATTGTTCTGCAATTAAGATTCACATTGGCGCTTTGATTGTGGAGTGTTGCGGCAGAAAAGGGCTGTTCCGCGCTATTCCCTGCAGAGAGGAGACAAACATGAACTGTCAAAGTGTGTCGGCGGGATACTTGAGCTTTATTTAGCGACTTGACTTTAATCCGCCAGGGGATCGGGAGCAACTTTTGATTGTTCACAAGCGTTAAAAAAAATAAATAAATAAAGGAAAAATAATAAAAAAAATAAGAGCTCTGATGTTGCCACGGTAACACACGTTGCGCCTTTAATGACAGCCTGTGTGCTCTCATGGTTAGGGGTGATCATTTGCTGCTCTGCTCTGCATCTTGCTCAGATGGTTTTACACCTTTTCGCCATCAGGCAAACATTTTGCATCTTCATCTCATTTGTTTTTAGGCATGATAATTAACTCGGGCACTGATCTATGTTACCTCGCATGTATCAACATAACTCTCGTATGTCCTCCTTCCACACCTGTGGTGATCCTTTTACCTCGCACCCCGCTTCCAACTGGACTTAAATAAACATGGACGTTACTCTCATGTTTATCAGACCTTCCACCAGCCGAGCACTTATTGGGATGCCTTCATTTTCGAGCTCCATCTTGTTGCACAGCCCGAGGCAGACTAATGCCCAGTGGCTTGCAAGTCGGACTCAGGTAATAGGTGTACATCGTCAACATATTAATGTCTCCACTCAATTAAGGTGAAGGTACATGTTGGCCAAATATCATCAGGTTAACAGCTACAGCTCAGACTTCTTCCAGGGACATCCAATCAATATTTCATCTTGATATGCATGAGGAATATAGGAACATATGCTGTTTTATGAGAGCTACCTGAATCTCGTGCTGCATATTGGTAATTTCATTTAGCGAGTGTATTACAATACTGAAATACTTGGAGAAATAATTCCACGAGTCCTTGCGCAGTTTTTTTTTTTATTAGAATTTGGAATGAAGTTTCCCGAATGATTATTATTTTTTTCATATGGGACAATCTGTGGAGGGTCTGAACTGCTGTTTCTCTTGCTGCGCCTTATTAGGCAGAAGAATGCGGCCAAGAGGAGTAGCGCCCTAACTTGGACGTCAAGTTGCTCAAATTCCCATGCAGGATGAGGCTGCTCTTCTTTCGACAGCAAACAAGATTAGACTGAATCGACAGCACATCTGCTGATTGCAGCAAAGTCGCTTCCAGACGCTTTTAATCACCTAATCAATTGCACACAATCAACAGAATTGTTAATGACCAATTAATTAACTAATCAATTGGAATGGCATCACTGTTGAGAATACAGTGGGGCCTCTCGAGCCGAACGGAATCCATTGTTGTAAACTTTAAATAAGAGTTATCTATACTAAATAACTAAATCGGTACATAAATGTGAACGTGAATATTCTCTTGCAACCAGCTCATTTCTTTCTCAGGGCAGTGAATCGATCGTAGCTGGACGGTTCTGGTCCTCTTAGATGTTTCGCCTCTCATCCGAGCAGGATTTATACACATAGGCGAGATAGGACAGCTCGAGGCTAAGTGTTGGCGTGGAAACCCAAGTATTTATCCTGAACGTTAGCGGCTCATCTTTGGGAACGGCAAACGACAGTCGTTAGGATGCACTGGAAAGCTGACAGTTGTCAACCATCTGTGCTCACAAACACACCTAAGGGGCAATTCAGAGTGTCCAATCAACACTAGCATGCACGTTTTTTGGAATGTGGGAGGAACCCGGAATACCCGGAGAAAACCAACGCAGGCACGGGGAGAACATGTAAATTCCACACATGAAGGCCGGAATCGAACCGTGCACCTCTGAACAGTGAAGCCACCGTGTTAATCAGTCGTCCATCGTTCCGCCCCACCTTAACTGAACTAGTGAAAAAACTGATAAAGACATGCAAAGTAATGTAATTTTCTTTTGTCGCTCATGTACAGCATCTGTCGTCTAAATTAATAAATGCTTTGATTTGTTCCGCCTTTTGGAAATCCAAATCCAAATGGGTGCGAATCTGCATCGAGCAACACACTTCAAGGTCTCCCACAGAGACAAATTTTCATTTGAACACATTATCGCCCCCATTAAATCTTTGGGAAATTGGTAGCGGGACGCGGACTTTATTTACGGTTACCTCGGGGCATCTCTGCGCTTGTGCGGTCTTTTAAAATCTGCAACAAAAAGTTCAGAGTAAGCGACGTTAAAGTTATGCGTGCCTCGCTTTGACTTTTTCCAGATCATCTTTTGGACCACCTTTTAATGCCCCATTGTTTAGTGAAAATGCGCATATGTGATATAGTTGCTCTTGTTGATGCATCAAACAATTGTTATTTGAGGTTATTCCGCAGTGGAGGAGCTTAAAGGCTTACTGGATCCAATGCTCCGAGATTGGTTGGACAATAAAGACTTAAAAGAATGATGGACTTGTGACCATCAGATGGAAAAAAACTCGACATTTACTGATATTGAGTGACTGATAGAAGGAGATAGGCAGTAATGAGTGTTCATAACAATAAATAAGACGCTCTCAAATCTGCCATTGCTATTATCAACCTTGATGTTGCCGTCTTGTATTTTACAGTTCAGTCCTGCTGTAAATCAGTCCCCCCCCCCCTCCATCCCCTCTCAACAGCTGTTGCAGAGCACGGCTGATAACAGCACGCCCACGCTGATTAAATTGCAATCGATTGCTGCAAAATGTCAGGAAATGCAAGGATCTGCTGCCATTCGATGTGCATCGGCGGAAAGTTGAAGGTGAGGGTGTGCGTGTGTGCGTGTGCGCTGTCACGCAGTGTGAAGAATGACAGGAAGCTTCTGGCTCTTTAATTGGTGTCAACACTTGTGGCGCACAGTTTGCAGGCGCCGTCTCGTTGGCCGCGACCGGTCAATGAGAGTCAAGAGGGTTGAAGCCCTTTATAGGGCACGGAACCATATATGGTAACGGAAGGCAAATTTCACGTTGCACGTCTCATCAGGTCAAAGAACTATGTGGATTTTTCCAGCCGACTCCATGACAGGTAATGCAGTGAAACTTCCAAAGATAAATTACAGCGATGAGCTCTTTACCCTGCTTTGCCGGTCCGTCCGTATTTAAAGGTCATTTGCTGGCTAATTTCCTATTCAAGTCCACTTACCGTAATTTCCGGACGACAAAACCCACCTGATTCAAAGCCGCAAGAACTCCATTTAGGCTAGGGACAGACGAAAACCCACTTTTGTCCTAGCTTAATCTGTCCTCCCTTTTTTTTTTTTTTTCTCATCCTCAGTCTTCCGTTCCCAAAATGAGCATGCGTTCGGGACGGACGGACGGACGGACAAAATGCCCATCTCTGTTAAAATATTAATATCAAAATATATGTCAGTTAAGTGAAGGAACTTATTATATTTCGCTTCATCTTTTAAGTAGTTTTTCCTCACTGTCATAAAAATACATTTATTTATTGTTTAATTAAACTAAAATAAAGTAAAACTACTCACTTGTTAGCTTTACAAGATTTGAGGTTGAGGGTATGGGCATTTTTCTATATGCAAGTCCTTCCACTCGTTTTTATATTTTTGGTTTATATCTGTAAAAAAAAGCTGAACCAACTCTGCCTTTTATTTTATATTTTCTTCAATGCTGTTAGGAGCAACTGGGAGTTCAATATCTTGCTGAAGATACTTTGACGTGGTCTCAAGGGTTGAGAATCGACCCCACAACCTTCGGGTTGGGAGACGACCACTCTCACTGAGCCATGTTGTTGTGCAATAAGTGCCTTTCGGTTCGTATCTGCCTGTTGAAATACACAAATTGTTTGCATGATTTCTTGATTGTGTTGCTTGTAATATAGTGTACTGCCAGATAAATTTCCCATGTCGTCGAAATTTCCATTCCACTTAATCCTCTGTGTCATCGCTTTTAACCTTCCATGGTGGGATCACCGTCTCCCACCGCCCCTCAAAAATACAAAGGAATTGAAAGAAATAGCAAAACCCTGTGCTAACATCACTCATAATTATTTCTCATTTTATTTCAGGTGTCAAATAATTGTTCACGTTCATGCTTCTGTGAAATCTGATTAGCGTGATAAAATCCCACCTGTTAACTCACAAATTTTTTTTTTTTTTTTTTTACTCGGCTGGTTTTGAATGAGTTAAAGGTGGGAGATTTTAATATGCAAATGATATGTATGTGTTAAAAAAAAATCTAACTCTCCAACGACTGTGTTTTTGAGCGTATCTGTCCCCATTAGGGTCAAAGGTGAGCTGCAGCCTTTCCCAGATGACTTTTAGCAAGAAGTTGGGTTCACTGGGCTGGACTGGTTGTTAGCTCAACACTGACATTCGGTAATTTTTAATTCTAATTGGGTAATTTAGAATCTTCAATGAATGTAACATGCATGCTTTGGGAATTTGAGCGAATCCACACCGGATGGCGGACCAAGTTTCGAACCCAAAACCTCAGAGGCAGGTGTGCTATCCACTCGTGCAATGTGCTGTTTATAACCGATGCAAAGTTTCTCACATTTACATACAAATTGTGTAGACTTTATAAGGTCGCTCTTTATGTGAAGTGGCTCCTAATTAAAGTAATGATGTAAAAAGTGGAATATTATTATGAATATTCTGAGAACATTTGGATTTTTTTCAAGATATTAATGTGAATTAGGCACGTTTCTAAGCAGGAGACTTTACAGAAAACCTGACAGCAGCCTTGAGAAGGATTTGAATAGAAAGTCTCGACAATAAGTAAACTGACACGCCAGATGGTGTTTTTTTTAGTTGGATATAAAAGAGTTGTTTTTTTTTACTAATCCACTCGGGAAATTGCTACTAAATTCTATCGAGAGCAGATCGCCCAAGTTTACACAAATGAGGCCCAGCAACCCCAGAGGTTTACCTGGAAAAATGCAATACTTTGCTGGTAACAACAGCTTAATAACACTTTGTTTCACTGCGATCAATATTCCTATGAAGCGCTTTTGCAACTGGATGAGTCGTGGATATAACTCGATAAATACAATCATGCAAAATACCCTCACTGGATCTATTCGTTTTTATAACACTTAGACTTACAGTGTTTGGTAAATGAGCAAACAGGGAGCCCAAATTGAAATAGTTCTCGCTGCTGACACTTAGTCATGGTCAACCTGTTCACTTTCAAAGACAAGAGAAGACTTTTTCTTGGGGATTTTCTGGAAGGCGACACACGGGGGGGGAGAAAGCCATTAATCAAAGGCACCCTCCGGTCACAAAAGAGCCTCGTGGAAAATATCTACAACCCTCTCATTTCGGCTGCTAGATTTCTTGGCAAAGCCTTAAAGTGCAATGTCATGAATGGCTGGCCTGCCTCCAAAGCCATTAATGATGCTGTGATTGAACCCCTCGTTTGCACAATCATCCCCGCCACGTTCAAAATGTCATATCAGGTTTGTCAGGAAAGATTATTCTGAAGGTCACATGATCTTGACTCCTCGGGCTGCTGCTTGTGGAAAAAAATAAAAAAAAATAAAAAAATAAATGGATCAGGGCTTCGCTCTCAAGTGGACCCCTGAATCATATTTTTATTTATTTTTTTTTTTTTTGGGAGGGGGGGGTGTTGTGAACATAATCATTTCCCCGAGCGCATGAAATCGTCCAGAAAACAACAGCTGACGGATACATTATGTTACACGCGTTCATTAGTCACTGTCAAAGCAAATACATAAAACACTCAATTCAAGCATGATAAAGCTCAGCCGGCGTCGCTCGCGCAACAAACAATATATTTCGGTGAAGAATTTGATGTCATCATTTTCACGGCCACGTGCATCTCCTGATAAGTCCCCCCCCCCCCCCCTCGGCCTCCCTGCTGCAGTTGAAGCCATGTGGAACGCTTTTACTCTGACAAGGGGGTGGAATCGCCAAAATCTTTACATGAGGGATGGAAAAAAAAGACATAGGACTCTCTCTTACTGTCTGATGTGCTATTTTTTTTTTTTTTAATTGTAATTTCTCTTCTGTCAGCGCCGTTATAAATCATACAGACAACAAAAATAATTTGTGATTCGCTATAAAACTTAACAACTGCAATAACATTTTAACTATCTTGGAGATGCGGCAATGTCCATCAACTTAATTGCTCGGATTCTTTTTTTTTTTTCTTTTTTTTCCCAGTGACGTTTTGTGTGGCCACTTGTTGCTCGCCAGTTCATATTCCTCAATCATAACTAAGCCATATGTCAAGTGAGAAGTAAATTATGCATATGCCATGTTCACTCTCAGTCAGGCATAAACGAAAGAAATTTCAAAGGGCCCTCGGTTGATGACGTTCCCAATCGGTTTGAACTGCGTAAAAATATGTGGTCACGTGACACAAGGTATGCTCACTTAGCGCTTTGCTTATCGGTTTTCACCTGATTGTTTTACCGTCTATTAAGGAGGGTAACTGAGCGTGCCTTCTTGAGCAAAAACTTGGCCGAGCGACAGCTTCTACCTATCATCTTCTATCCTGAACAACCCGTGCGTTCACTCATAAGTCCAGGTACCACTATGCTGCATTTGCATCTGCATAAAATAAATTTGACAAAATGAATTCAAAGGTAAATCATGAGTGAATTCCGATTTGTAAAACACAAAATTACAAAAAACGGAACAAGCTGAATGTGCCAAAGGGACATTAAATTTGGAATTTATTTAGTGTGTAAATTATACATATAACAATATAATCTTCCATATCATTTTAAGATACACTGGGAAACGCCAAGGGGGTTTTTTAAAAGTATTCTTGGTCGAGCAATTGCATGAACGTACACGAAGAATGAGGTTATCAAGGTATTCACCAATGTTTACGTTACTTGGAACGTACCAACCAAGCGTATAGGAAAAAAAATGCACAAAGATATTCAAGCCGTATTTCAAATACTTTTTTACCTTGCTGTAAACGATCAAATGATATTGATAATTCAATTTAATATTACACAAAAGTATCCTTGATCTGAACAATGGAAAACAATGTGTTGGATTTGAAATATTAAAATTAACAGAGGAAAGAAAAAAACCAGAAAGTAATTCACAAGAGTGAATATTGCTATCAAGGCCAAACCATTTTTTTTTTTCATTTCGATCATCTCTAAACTGTCCACTCACATATTGGCACACATCCAGCAAATGCAAGTGTTTTGTCATTAAGAATGATTCTTTATTCATCCGTCCATCCATATTCTATAGCTTGTGGGCACAAACAAGCAAAAAAAAAAAAAAAACTCACATTCACACAATTTTGAGTTTTCAATCAACCTAGCACGTTTTTGGAACGTGCACGAGACAAAACCTCTCGACTTTGAAACAGATGTGCTAATTACTACTCCACCGTGCTTTCCCATTAAGAATCTTGCATTATTCAAGAAGAAGATAAGGAAAATGTCTAAAATTGAACCTTATTATCAGTATAACAGTACTTAAAGACCTTCTGGGATTTTTTTTGGAATATATCAGAGCGTTCGATTCTAAAGGCAGCGGACGAATAGTATGATGAAATCTGCCTGGCAACTAGCTGGCTGAATTCGGATTGGATGAAAACTTTCATCTAAAAATACAACACTGGGTTATATTATGACATGATTGAAAAATGAAATTAAGTTTTATTATAAATATGATCAAGGTTTTGTGATTTTTGGCATTGTCGGGCCAGCATAGAAGGCTGTATGTGCTCAAAAGTCTGATTCTTGTCATGTAATGTGACAGAGGACTGCATGCTAGCTGGTAGCTAGCGCCTCATATCAAGTCATGAAAATCCTCGCAACGATCTGCTGGCATATATTTCAGCCACTGGAGACTTTGAACCGATATTTTTTTCATCAAACGCAAACATGTTGGGATGCTTGGTGGTAAAAAAGAATGCCTGTTCTAAAAATAGCTCACGAGTGATGGGGCATTGTCATTTTCTAGTTTAAAATGAAAATCAAGAGATTTATAGAAATCAGATGTTACATATTCATAGTAACAGTATGTTTGTTTTATTGATCAGTGTCTTTACATAAATAAATGTCAATTATTAAAACCAACCAGGGTTTTCACGAACGAATTGATTATCCCACCGATTACTCGTGTCATTGCCCTGCCGCAGTTTCAAGGCAGAATTTCTTCCGTCGAACAATTTTTGCGGTCAACTTTGTTCTCCAGCCCTAATAATAACATAGTAATAATAATAATAATAATATATGACGAACTATAAGTTGAGCAGAATTTTTTACTTCAGAAGTGTGCATCAAAGTGGCGTACTCATCTGTAGCCAAGAAGTAGCACTCATCTTCTGAAAGCTTGCTGACCCCTTTTCTCGATGTAGTGGCATTTGATTGACAGTTGAGCGGCACGTTCTTTCAGTGGGAAAAACGGCTTTATTCATGGCAATTTTATATACTTCCAGTTATTTTTTCCTTTTTTTTTTTTTTTTTTTTTAAACCATTCCAATTTTGCAGGATTCGTAACAAAACACTCTCCTCTGTGGTGTGGCAAATTTACAAGACATATTTAATCTCACTTTACAGGGACTTTAATAGTTTTCCCTCCGAGTGGTGTGTGCGCAGCAACATTCAAACTATGAAAGTGCAAAACAAATCTGATATGCCACTAAAAATCAAACCCTGTTTTATATTTACTGTCTCGAGCATTAGCTGCAGCGAAATCTCTGTGTTCTTTTAGACATTTTGCAGGGTGCCCTTTGCTCAAGGGCATTGGCACAGCCTCATACCATGTCAGTCTCCATGTCCTCCGGCATTGTTTTCTTTTTTTTTCTTGCTTGCCGCTGACAGTCTGGATGGTCTTTTTTGGCTGGCATTGCTCCACAACACACATCATCCTTCTCACAGGAAAAAGAAAAAAAGAAAAAAAAACGAAGAGATGAGATGAAACATTGCAGGGCTGCACTTCTTTCATAATGTGACATGAACATCTTGCTCTCTCCAGTCCAAACATGGCGGACATGCCAGAGACTGACTGGCTTCTTGGGTTTACAGGACCACAAACTAGTAAAAAGTGGAATATTCTTTCTTTTCTTCAACATTGTCAAAACAATCCCTGTTGACTGCACTTAAAAAAATGAATGAAAATGCTCTACTACACATGCCAGGCCTCTAGTCGGGATGCCATTTTTAAAATAATAATTTTAAAAAATCTACACAATTTAAGTGAAATAAATTGCGTTGGAATATTTATTACATTTCAAAGCAGAAGTGCAGAAAAAGCTAAACACACTTGTGGTGTTAATCCTCACATGATGATGGTTTGGACGCCAAGCTCTGTTTGACATTTTAATTCAATTTTTTGGGGGGAGGTTTACGTCTCCGCAAGTTCCACTGTATTTTGAATACTTAGAAACAGCAAAAAGGAAAGATTAGGAAAGGTTAGATTTATTTATTTATTTTAATCGGCAAATATGTGAATTTGTAGGTGGGCAAAGAACACTCTCAAGCCATGTTCATTATTTCTTTGACACAGGCACACAAGTTTTAGAAACAAAATGTCCTTTTATAAGAATTAATTATCGCCGTCTGAAAATGTTCAACGAAAGATAGTCGTTTGCACCCAGTTAATTTAATTTGACTAATTAAATAATTGTCACTAATTAATTGACATGGCTAATTTTTTATTTTTTTCTAATTGGCATTTATTTAAAGATAGACCCATGCGCACAGTTAGACCCGGCTTTGTGCTAGACTTAAAATAAGGCCCTTACTCCCGAGTGTCAACACAATCTTCACTTGCTTGATGGTTACGCAACATCCACATGAAAAGAAAAAAAAAAATAACGGGCACGTTCACCGCCAATCATATCCATCCGAAAGATTGGTGGTAGGAGCCGTTCTCCAAGTGCCCACCTCACGCAGCAGACGCGCCTCTGCCATGTTGAGACTCAAGTGTGCAACTCGTGCCACATTTAAAGAAAATGAAAGGAATCGCTTCGACTGGCCATGATTGAAGTCTACTCCACTCCCATTGCGGCGCAGCACTCGCTCTTGCAGATCTGCCAGCCTGCTCTCATATGCCAAATTACCAACATTGGGTAAAAATGCATCTCCGCATAGATACGTCACACACTTGGCTGAAACCACGCCAGGCGATAACGCAGTGCCCTAAATGTTACGTATTTGATGTTGATATTTTTTGGAATGTGCAAATGTGGAAACAGGCGGTTGGGTGTGACGTTTTCCTGCATGATTGACCACACCCCTCGGTCATGTATTCTGTCTTTATAGTCCCTGATAGGCTATTCTTGTCAAGTCGCAGTGTGTATTAAAAAAAAATAAATAAATAAATAGAACAAATAAAAAAGCTAGACTTAAGATGAAGCCTCAAAGGCATGATTTTTCAAAAGCTTATTTTAATAATATTCCACTATTGTAAAGACCGTTTTAACATACAGAGCATGACAATTTTTTTTTGAAGTGCACACTCCCTCTTTACAAGTATAATTATTTATTCAATTTTGGGCATCGTCAAACACTTAAAACGTTTGATTAAAAATCATTATACTAATTATAGTCCCTTAAGGGGAAAATTCAATTTACACTCAGCTGGTACATGTCGTTTTGTTGCACACCACAGAGAGAAGCAGATTTCACACGTGCAGCCCGACAAGGAGAGACATCAGCGTTATGTGCATTTTATATCTCAAATCTCATCAATTCAGATGGTTCATTTCTGTATTCACGTTGTATCTTATTACACATCACATACTGACAAATTGATTGAATTGTCTATATCGTTAGCATATTTTCCGTTGTGATTGTGCTGATTAGGATTCCAGGTGAGTTGGAGCCTATCACAGCTGCCCTTGAGCAAGAGGTTACACAATCTATAGATAAACAAACATTTACACTCACATGCACACAATAGACAATAAAAGACAATGTCGTTTTTTTTCAATGAACCCGTAGATGCTGAAATGGGAGGAAGCGCATCCTGTTGACGAAGCTCACGTGTATGTTTTTGGGATGTGCCCAGAGAAAGCTCCACACAGGCATTGAGATTCAAAGCTGACTGTGAGGCTGACGTGCTAAGCAGCGAACCCACTGTGCTACCCATCACGTTGAAATATTTGGAAATAACTAATTGATTTAACAGGAAAAGCCTTGCGTGAGGAGTTTGTGAGTGCTGCTTATTTTTGCTTATTAGTTTTAACCGTGTCAATTGAGCCGAAGCACCAAACAAAAATGTCTCGTGCATATATTGTATCGTGAATTATGCATTTTATTCGATGGGCATGAAAATGGCCTCGGTTTCATGGAATGGGCCCGTATATGTATGCGTTAAGATAAAATGTTCGTTGGTACATTTCTGTTTTGAGTTCTCTCATCTAAAAAACGATTGATTTATGACCTCGTTAAATGCAACCCGTCGGGAACAAGCCTTACTTGTCACCAAATAATTTGCACTCGTTAAACTTCAATTCCAATTTAAGTTGTTTTCGATACGCGGTGTCACAATAGCTAACCTGCGTGTCGCTCTCTCAACTATTTAATGATGCCGTTTAGTGAGGCGGCTTTAAATCAGGCAGGACAGACTTAAGCTGTTTTAGAAGTATTTCTTGGCGTACGCTGAGCGTTTTCACATTGTTGGTGTCTCCTTGGTACTTCAAACACAATTGACATCAGCATGCAAGGAGAGCACTGTACACAAGCAGACGTGACTGTGTGGCTCTGACCCTCACACTGACCGTGAACCACCCCACCCCGCTCCCCGTAACATTGTGTCATTTGTGGGCGGCACGGTGGACGACTGGTTAGCATGTCTGCCTTGCAGAGGAACCGAGTCCAATCCTGAGCTCTGGCCTACCTGTGCGGGAGTTTGCATGTTCTCCCCGTGCCCACGTGGGTTTTCTCCGGGTACTGCGGTTTCCTCCCACATTCAAAAGACACGCATGGTAGGTTGATTGGACATTCTAAATTTGCCCCAGGTGTGATTGTGGGCACAAGTGGTTATTTGTCTTTGTGTGCCCTGTGATTGGCTGGCAACCAGTTCAGGGTGCACCCCGCCAACTGTCCGTGGATGGCTGGCATAGGCTCCAGCACGCCCGCGACCCTTATGAGGAAAAGCGGCTCAGTTAATGGATATGGATGGATGTTCCATTAGATAAGATCCTTATATTGTTTGGCCAGTTTGTGTCTTTCAAAATTTCAGAAAATCTTTTTTTTTTTCCCGATCAGCTGAAAATGACATCAACCCAGGTTTTTGATCACATGATCAAAAATCGGGACATCCCTAGAAATAACTTTGTGTGGTCATGTGTAAGACCTTTGTCGATTGTTCTGCCTGCCACTATGTCATGGCAGATAGACGAACGAACAAAAAATATATTATCAGTAATAACTTAATAATAATAAAAATAATAATAGTAATACCAATAATAAGTAATAACACCAATTAAGTGAAACTGATTGGGAATCTCTGAGCTACGTAAGATTTACTCAAAATTCCAAAATCTGTACGGAAATCTAATAATAATAATGTTTTGTGCGAATTACGGTGAATTTTTTTATACAAAAACTACCAAAAGAGATCAGCCCATAGTTTTCTCCAAGTGACAGGTCAAGAGTGAAAGGTAATCAGGTCACCGGTGGTCAACTTGGTTTTTAGGTCGACTTATCAACACGATGGCGGTTGTTTGGGGCCGACAAAGGCAGCTAGCTGTCTTCTGCGCTTGTTAAAAGGGATCATGCGATGGAGAGGCGGCGAGAGGCAAGGCTGTAAATTTGATGGAGGATACAGGAAAGAGAAACTCTTATCGTGTAACTGCCTTCCACAAAGGTCATAAAAGACACCCTGCAGGTATCAATGTGCTGTGGAAGCTCTGGCCAGCAGAGGAGGACTTGTTTGCACAAGTGCTAACACGTGCATTTTATGCAAAAGTGCCTTGAGATAATGGTCTGAAAATGTGTATGCGTGTGTGTGCGCGTTTGATTCTGTGCGGTGGTACAGCACACAATCCAATAGTACAACAATCATATATAATGTCCTTCAGTGTTGCATTTTATTTCCCCTCAGCTAGGGTGGAAGCGTATATTGCTGTCCTCACATGAACCCCCACCAGACTTTTATTCAAAATGATGATACTCCATTCAGGTATCACATCCAGTAAATGTCATTTTCTATGTCCCCCCCGGCCCCTCCCTTAACATATCCACGGTGGTAGCTAACGTAAGTAGGTAAATAACAGTTATAGGCAGAGGATGTAGCATTGTGCACAGCACTCTATAAAGTTGCTATAATTGGACTCACTACAGCTTTGAAAATTACAACACCAAAAAAAAAAAAAAAAAAGATGTTTTCTTTGGTGGTAAAAAAAACTGCTACTTTTCTGCCCTTTGGTAGACCAAAAAGAACATCGCTAATGCGATACCTTCTGTCATATGGCGGACTAAATAAATCATATGCATCTCAAATGGTTTGTATGCATGTCATTAATAATTGGAATAAAATTAACAGAAATAAAAATCAAACGGTTTGCTGTGTTTGTCACTAGCTAGATTCTTTTATATTCTTTAGATCACCACTAAAAAGCCCAACTCTATAGCAAGGCAGAGCAATTTTATTCATATTTTACATGATTAAAAGTACAGAATGCCACAGAAATTATGACTGTATGCTAAAATTACTAAAAGATGCAGTGCAATTAAAATATTTTAATTATCATTTTAACACTGCATAAAAGAGCATGGTTTGGAAACCTGGAATTAAATAAATTCACACTGCTTACCAAGAAGCTATAATTTGGCATACTGCCACCTATTGTAGTGGAGGCAAATTGCATTTGTCTGATACATTAAATGTCCCTTGTGTGTAGATTGTTGTCAACAAATGTAAAACAATTTAAAACTGTGAGCAAGATTTCAGCAAAGCCTCACTTTGACACATTGATATTTATCTGTTTCCCTATTAAATGAGAAATCTTTGACATGAACTGTGTATTCACATAAAAGAATAGCATTATGTATTATTAATAGTATGTAGTAACATCATGAAAAGTAGTTTGAGAAAATATGTTAAAAAATAAACTGTGTATCAACCTTCGCATGATACCAAGAAGTCGACATAGCCTAAGACTTGGGCTGTGTTCACACTTCAGGACAATTCAGGTTTTATTTTGCTCATATGTGACGTTTATCACATTTTCCATGCAATGGGATTAGCAAAATTTGCCTGAAAAAAATGTGACATATTTTTTGAAGTCTTTTTGAAAAGGCCCGAAGAGACCCATGTATGAAGGGAAAGGCCACTGGAAATGCAGTAGTTCATGTCCCTTCCCTTCGTCTCCCATCGCCACCATTTCTCTGCTGTACATTTTCTCAACCACAAAACTTATTATATTTTTGCAGCAAGGAAGAGGTGACAAAGGGAAAAAAAAAAGATTTTGAACTATTCAAATGCAGCTATTATCAGCTTTGCTTGAGAGGACCGAGGGAAGCATCAAACATGACAGAGGAATCATTATAACGGATTGGCCAGGAAAGATGACGAGAGCCCAAGCAATCAGTCCATCCTCTGGTGCAAGAATGAAATCCCCAAAGAAAACTTGGCGCTAACATTCGATTTGTTCACGAGCGCCTCTGAGCGCGTCTGCTTTCTTGTTTGTCTTACCTTGAGGTGCGCATTGTTCTCCGACCAATCAAAAGGAACTCGAGATTTTCAGCTTTCTCGCCACGTCTGTCATCATTTGCCTCCATCTTGACAGTCGTCACGGTTTAATTGTGTTAAATGAGACGATAAAGATAATTGTATATTCATTTGGCTTGATTTGGGCATAATCACCACCTTGATTTGTTTGGTTAGATCAGCTGGAAGGATCATTCAGCTGCTGCATGATAGGAGGAATCATATATGCAATGGTTGTGTCACATCATTGATCACTCACAGAGAGTTGTATGTATGTATGTGTAAGTATGTGGATATTTCTACATGTGCGTATATATATATATATATATATATATATATATACACACAGTACATAAGTAATAAAATAATAATAAAAATAATAATATATATATATATATATATATATATATATATATACACACAGTACATAAGTAATACAATAATAATAAAAATAATAATATATATATATATATATTTATACATACATGTATATACATATGTGTATATATGTGAACATATGTATGTATGCGTATATATGTATGTACATGTGTGTATGTATATGCATATATGTATCCACTTACTCTCACTTGCTCTCATCATCTAAGCCAGACTGACTATCCCCACTTCCAGAGCAATTTTATACACACGTGTGCAGTTTTTAGCTTTTGCATCAGAGAAGGAAGAGCATTTTTTTTTCTTTCACATTACAGGAAGCACAGTAACACACGCGCACACACTCACACACACACACTTTTGTCGCCTTTCTGAAGATTCCATTAAAAACATTTTTTAAATCAAGTGTAAAATAATTGACCCTGGGGAAGTACTAATCTTATCTAATTTGCAAGCCTATAATATCCTGACTGATTCCACTTATAATGTGTTTTTTTGGGTTACATGTTGTGTCCTTTGAGAGCTGAAATGACAGGAAGGATTGCATCACTTAATACTAGTCAAGACTTCTTTTTTTTTTCTTCAAGTGCTTATAGAAGCAGAACCTAATTTCCATCTGCAGTCAATGGAATTGGTTGGGACATTCACAGCGACTCCGTTACGGAGGCCCATGCGGAATGCGTGAATATTCCCCAAGATTGCGAGCATGTGTTTGGCTTTTTTTTTTTTTTCATAATGTTTCTGTGTTTGTTCAGGGCTGAGGGGGTGACGCGAAGTGAGCTGCACTCGTGGCTCGCGGGTCAATATTGCAAATAGTGTCTCAACTCAAAGTCAAACAGTTTTGATCCCCAGCTGATCCATGTGTTTACTCATACAAATGCGTTTTCAGTTATTGCCTGAGGAGACATTGAGCTTTGACCACCAGCAATGACGTTTTTAAATGGAAAAAAATAATAATAGCACTAATTTTCCTTTTCTAATGACAATTTCTATTTTAATGGCTGTTCGACACATGCACAATTGAAGATATTTTAAGAATTTTGAAAAATTTTGAAATCATGCAGCAATGTAGAATTTCTTTACAACTACTCAAGTGTCCTTGCATCACACACGGGCCACTTGTTGCCGGGCAGAATTTACAAGCACAAAGCAATTGCAAATGCAAGCTGTTTGATTGTCAAACACATCTGACAACACAAATGAAAAATGAAAAGAAAATCTGCGAAGAAATAGTTAGTTATTCTACTTAAGGAGCCATCCTCTGTCTGTATTAGGTCAAAAGTACATAAAATAGGAACGAAACCCCACATCATGATCTGCTTGCTTGTCTCCATGCGCTTCCAACGCTGTATCTCTGCTTAGTTTTTGGCTTTGATAGGTTTTCTGAAGTCCAGCTGTTGCATGAAAAAGTGGATGCTGGCCCAGCCGAACTGCCAAGTCAAAGAAACTCAGTGTGCAGGCAGTATTATATAAATCATCAGATTGTGACATCACAGTGCAACAAAAATTCTGAAAGTCTCACTCACAGACACATTTTTTTTTTAAAGCAGGCAGATAGAATATATACTTGGTTGCTTTGTGCTCAAGAGAAAGAACAATCACGCCCTGAGATTCAAACCCTGAACTATAGGGGGGCGGGGGGGTTCTCAAAATAATCACTGCTGCCAAACTGATCTCTTACCAGTTTGCGATCGTATCTTCTTCTTATCTACAGTATGTGATTTCCAACTTTGGTTCCATGGGAGATCAGCTGTACTCCGGGAAGTTATCAAAGTCATTATTTTGTACAAAATGATTCTATATTCATTGCAAATATATCCTTGTCCATCAATCTGTGCCAGCAATGTATCGTGACCGGCAGAAGAATTAAATTCTCTTTCATTCGGTGGTCAAAGCTAGAATAAATCTTGTGTATCCACTTGTTGTCATTCATCAAACGGAATAGTCATGGCTTCCTTTGAGTGTATCACCTTTGTGTTTAATTAAACCGGCTCAGATTTCACACGGAGGAATTCCATTTGGGATCATCATTATAGCAATATTTATATGTTTTCTGAAAATTGTGTTTCATTGTATGCTCTCATCCTTTTAAAATATAAAGTGGGCGCCTGGGCTCCATAAAAGTTGTGAAACACTGGCTCAATTAACTCGTTCACTACCAGCCAAGTAAACAAAAAAAAAAAGATCTTAGACGTCTTTAGCCGTCAATGGCAGTAAATGAGTTAATACTGGCTGAGTGTTGTTGGCCATGTTTTTTTTTTTTTTTTAATTGGTGTGTTTTACGATTACTATTTAAGATCCACGTGATATACGTATTTCCGAGCTGTCTTGAATGCAGCAGAATTTATTCACGCGTATTCATCTTTGTACTTCTGAAATACTGCTTGGTCTATTCCAATTTGAAAAACTGAGTTTTTCAACATGCGGTGTTTACAGAACTTGCCCACACTACACTTTACAAATGCACATTGTCTTGGCGAGTCCTCCTCCAAAGTACCGAGCGGCAAATTCGAGAAGGGCTTTTTAGATGAAGTAAAGTCAATATTCTTCCAAAGAGCAGAAAATAACTAACATTGTGTTCGTTGTATTTAAGTTCTTGTTTTCATTCCATCCCGGTGACGTTTTTATGTCTTTTAGGAATCCAGACTTTCAATCCTAGGTATGTATTTGTATTACCTGCATTATTAGTGTCACGTAAAGACAGTTGGGGGAAGTGGCTGGGCCTTCTGCTTCGAATTCATGAAGCGTGAAAAAAACGCTCAGTGTAAATGCAGGCCTGCTTGATGTTAAGGGGAGTTTTTTTTTTTCCCTCTTACCTTGCTGTATAGAATTAAAGTTAGTAATCAGATCGGGAAATCAAATGCAGAGTCAATCTTTTGGTCTCTTTCTGAAATGAGTCTATTCCCTTGTAATTTAATGTTTTTATGCACTGCGGTGGCTAAGAAAATAACTGAAGCTAAAATTGAAAAAAAAAAAAAAATTTCAGTTAACAAAATAAAAATGGAAATGCATTTAAGAAAATGAAAACAAACCGAAATGACATTTTACATTTATAAAAATGCATAAACGTGTTTGCGTGTGGATTTAGCTTGAATGGCTCACCTGCTCTTGACATTTACCTCAGCTCGAAACGTAACGCAAGGTAAAAAGTGCTTTCCTTTTTGGAAAAATAAATGCTACATAAAAAAAATACTTGTCAACAAAAATTCAAACCACAAATGCACTTTAGAAGTTGACAATTTAGCAAACAAGGCATCCCAACTTTATTCAATTTGGGTGAATGCATACATCTTACTTTAGAAGTGGTATTTCTGTATTTCTACTAAAGTCTGAACTGTTAAACAATACAGAGTGTGTTATCAAAATGGGTTAATATCATATTTTGTTTGATTTTTACTACCCATTACTTCCCATGGCATTTTTCTAATCTTGCACACAAGTAAAAAATTTTTTAACAAAAGCTAATACTAAAACTAACTAACTAAACTATAATAAAAATCCCCAAACTATATACTACTCTGGGACAGAGCAGATACTCATGAGCGAGATTAACATTGTGGGGAAATCAAATGACGTTGACGTTTGGATAACAATGTGCCCATTGGAACATAATGTTCATGGTCTTGATTGTGTTGCTTTTAGAATTTTTTTTTTTTTGAGGTTCATACTTGGCTGTTCACCTGAGACTTTGAATTGAAAAATGCCATACTGCACAAAGTCCAGAAATAGTATAGCCATTAATCTGCACCAGATGTGATTTCATGCCGTTATGTGTAAAGAGCCCATTACTGCTCTATGTTAAATATAAAACGCATATTAAAGGCGACTGCCGAATTCCCACTGGCCCTTCACGCAGACACTCCACTGTGCACCGGTGATCATAAATGTTGACTTTAGATCCCAGTGACGAGCCGTGTCCATCACCTTATTTAAACGTGTTTTGTCACTTTGCTACAGCGCCCCCGCTGACATTAAATTAATATTCATCTCCACCTTGAGACCTTTGCAAAACCCATCATCAACACCGCTGTTGCAAGCCCGCATGCGCTGAGAATTCTGACTTTAATTATGGGCTCTTATTATCATTGCACAATGACCACAGAGGTCGATAATTCTTTGCTAAATTGACCCTCAGAGTGTTTTTTTCTTGCCTGCCTAGTTTAAATGGAACATTTTTCCATGCCTATAAAAGAGTAGCGTAAAGATCGGAACCGCAGATCCATGAATGAACATAAGAGTAAAAGCAACGAGCTGGCATGTATATTTAAAAAAAAGGGAGGGGGGAAAAAAAGCCCTATAAATGGTTTTAAGTGCATGCATGCGTTTATCAGAAAAAAAGACGTACTTTATATTTCTCATTTCAGACGGGGACAGATATCACTGCATTGCATGCAATTATATTCAAAACCATGCATGAGCAGAAACGGGGTGATTTCCCAGGGGGGGGGTTTGTGCTAATCCATTCAAGTACCATGGCACCTTTTCATGCACTTCTTTAAACAAATGATATTTTTATCCCGCTGTAAGGTCACGCTATTTACATGCAATTCCGTAGCTCCCAAGACTATTAAAGGTGACAAGTCCTTCTTCAAACATTACAGCGTGTTCTGGATCCCAATTTACACCTTAACTAGGTCTTCAGAATGAGTCAGGTTCTTCTTTCTGTTTGTGAGTGATGGTGTGTGTGTGTGTGTGTGTGTGTGCGTATTTGTGAGACAGAGAGCAGTTCTTTGCATGCCCTTCATTTGCAACCCAGCAACACTTCCTCCGTGATTGAACGTCAACGCGCTATTCTATTAATGTCGGAACATGTTCTTTGCCAAAATCTAAGCGGAAATTTGACAAAGAGCAGAAAAAGAGAACCTAATTTGTTTCCCCTTTTTTTGTGCTTCACCGAACCAGCATGACGCTACACCTACTTTACAATGAAGGCAATCGCAAGCTGCGGTGAACAGCAACAATATATACAGTGTCAAGTGCCAAGTGACACATGCCCTAACGTCTCCCCTTTCCCTTTATTTAAAATAGATATAGCAGTGAGGGAGTGAAGGATTTTACAAACCCGATGCTCCCGATTGGGTGGATCTGTATCACGAGCTCAAAGGCAAAAATGTCAACTCCATGTAAAGGGCAGAGGTGCTGTCAGACAAAAATGGCATTAGCCTTCCAACCAGTCTGCTGTACAGAGCAGGTAGTTCACTCTTCTGTATTCTTGGAATTTTACTGCTCATTTTTACTATATTAAATGCATCTGGCCTTTTTACTGGTATGTCTAGGCCAACAAATCAAAGAAAAAATAAGCCAATGTAAGACAAAAAAAAAACTAAACTCATGCACGGCATCACTTTATAGAGGTGAAGTCTACTATCAATAATTCATTCACACTTATCGACAATTTAAGGTCTTCAAGCCCGCAACCTCAGAAATGCCATGCCCCCTGTTCAAAAACAATTCATACAATAACATAACTCTTCAAGTAATGCAAAAAAAAACAAAAATGTCCGTTTTGGTTTTATGCTCAGACCCCCCCGACTGAATTCTCATTTGAACAGGCTGCGACACCGTGGCTCAAAAGCAATTAGCACGCGTTTACCTCCATCGACGAACCAGCGAATTAGCTCTTTTGCCAGCGTGTGCGTTTGCTCGTGTCATTTGGAGCTGCTCTATAATCAAACGTATAGACGAGCGCTCGTGGCGAGGTGAAGAGGCTTGGCGTGCTGGGATATTTACCCGACGTGCAACGCGTTATGGTTAACCTACTTTCTCTCATTCAAAAGAGGGAGAGCCAGGAGCTGGCAGCTGCTCCTCATACTTTTATGCCAACTGACTGTTCTTGTGAATGTGGCTCAAACATCATAGGTGGATACGGAGATTCTCTAATGCTTTATTTAGAGCTGCTTGAGCTTCATCAAAGTCCCTTAAAATCATGCTAACCTGCAACGATTACACTCCTGAAGGTGTACCCAATGGTCACAGCATTAGGTACACCTGCAGCGCCCGGTGGGATCCAGTGCAAGTATCCTGTATCAAATAGTGTGCCTAGACAAAGAAAAGAATGCTCAGTTTATGTTTGACTCTGTTACGGTGGTATTCATTCAATATTATATTATTAGTTCTGCGCAGGCAATTCGATTGGAAAGTCAACCCATGAGTGGTGATAACGTTCCATATCACCTCATAGGTGTTCTAAACCATTAGCTTAGCCTACATCAATGCTAGCAAAACTGTGCGGTGTTATAAATCAAGAAATTACATTTAATTCAAAGCATGACTGGTCATCAGATAAAAACAAAAGGAAGGAAAGAAGTTTGAGACATTAATGACATGTTGAGGGTGCGGACGGGAGCAAAAACTTGATTGCTAACATGGCTAACGAGTGGGGGGGCGCTCATTTTTAATAACATTATAGTGAGAAGTGACTTAATGTGAAATCAACTAATTACCTAAACTCTTTCTGTGAAAGTGAAACGGTAAAACAGGCTTTTTTTTTTCTTTTCTCAATGGTGACGATACTTTGGCTACTTAGTATATTGTGCTAACAGCTAGCATCACTGTTGGATGATCTACAGTCCTGCTTCGAATATATTGTTACGCTTCATGAGAGAGACATCCTACACCAAACATTGTATATATAATTATTAATTCAAAATATTTTGTATGAATTTGATTGTTTTCCTTTGTGCTATTTTTGTTTCAATTTTGAAATAACTATACGATTTTGTTTAAATTTTTCACATCTTTATTTCTAATTATAGTCAATATTATTCAAAAACATCACGTTTTCAATGCGCTTTATTATAAATATTAAATGTTAATGTAAAGGCTGATTCCAAAGGATAGAGCTTTTGTACTGAATACCATTTACAATTCTTGTCGATGGCACTCATGTACCTAATGAAGTGGCCGGTAACTGTATATCAGGGACAGCTTTCTCGGTCAAACTTCGTTAAAAATGCATCCTCTCCTAAATAATAATTAATTAATGGACTGAGCTAATGTTGGTGCACATCTATCTATCTCTTCTTACTGGCAATAAAGTGCTCCTCTAAAAACAAAAACAACCACAAAAAAAAAAAAAAAACACAATCTAAATGCATTTAAAACGATCAATTAAATAAATGACTGTCAACAAAAGAAAAGTCGGTGGATAAAGAGAGCGGAGTTGAATTGTTTGATGTCCACTTAAAATAATAATTAAGGTTTGAAATGATAACACAAATGACATGTCGACACCTGTTGTTTTTATTATTACTCCTCATGCGGTGGGCTGCTCTGACATCTCCCACGCAAGCAATCATTAAGGAGATGTTTTAATCAGCTGAAAGACACGAGAGCGGCTATGCATGCATGCATCATTTATGCTCGCTTTACTGCCGGGGAACTGCGCTGCAGAACTTTACTAAAAAATAAATAGCATGGTGTTTTCTTTTGGGCTTCAGTCTCTGACAACATTGCTCAGAGAAACAATGCTCTTTAATAATTGACCAGCCTTTGGTTTTTTTTTTTTTTCCATGACTGCAGTGCTGCACCATTTATTCCCCAAAAAATGTTGATGCGAGCAATGAATTGAAATGGACACACAGTTCCTTTTGGGAGAAGGAACGATAACAACACGTCAACTTTGAGGGCATTCTTACATTTATGATGAGTGCTTGTCTGACACTTCAAAGCTGATTCACTAAGTCAGAGCGCTTTCATATCAATAGTTTTGCTTCCTCTGGTCTGAATCAGTTGAATGGCTTTGTCAACAACATTGTGAAACTTCCACTCTTACAAAAATTGTGTCAGCACAAACCAATTGTGGGTCTCTTCTCTTAACGCTCTAAATATTAACAAGGTTTGTTGAACAGACCAATGTTTGATTAGCGAATAAAGCAGTGCTAATTAACACCAAATAGAACAAAGTTTGTTGATATCTTTAATATTTATCTGGATAATCAAGCATGCTAGAAGGCATCAGCAAACGTGCATCTTAATTAATTAATTAATTTAATTAATCTTAACCCATATCATACGCATACATATAGATTCATTAAAATGTCATTAACATTTCCAGGTGAATAATTAAAAAAAAAATGTTTTCATGTTCTCATATGCGGTGTGCCCGTATGAGTACAAATAGAAAAAGGCAAAGTCAAATTTTTATTCCATGCTATCACTAATATGATGTGCAGACACTGCACCGCAGAACACAATCTATAGCCTCAGTGCCAGACTGAAGACAAAAAAAAAACAAATTTTATTTTGAAAGTCAGGTGCCTCCACCTGTGCCTCTGTGAAAATGCGAAGCCCACAAGCTGGCAAAAAATGACGAAAAAAAACCCCAAACGTGTTTAGAGAGCTTTTTCAAAAAGGCGAGCAGGCCGAGTAACGAAAAAGAAGAAGCGGTTTCCAAGAAAAAGAAGGCTGTATTTAAGAGACATTATCGGCAGTTCTACTTCAGGTTATTGCTTATTTCTATTTGACTTTTAGCGCATAAAACTTCAACGTAATGTCACAACAAGCTCACAAATGAGTCAATGAAGCCATCAAATCTGCTTGAGCACAAGGAGCCTAAGAACCGGATGGCAAGATTCTTGAAAGAAAAGAATATTAAGATATAAAATGTGATGGTCGCATTGACTAGAAATAATTGCGGAGCTCCCACTCATTACAACTACTTTTTATGAAGTGTAAGATTGAGGTCGGCTGACTTTCACATTAGATGCAAAGAGGCTACCAGGAGTTCTCTGATTAACGAAAGCCCGACTGTGATGTGTGCAGTGTGCTGTGTTGATCTGGCCAACAAGGGGATAGAAATTCATTCATCTTCGAGGTTAAAAAATGAACCATTTGTATTTGAGCATAGTTGTTAGCGTTGCCCACTTCGGCTATTTCGATCATCACAAGTCTTCAAATATTCATACCAACGGGACCGTGGGACTGGCGGCGAGGAACGAGGGCAGCGTTGCAATGTGTAGCTTCGTCTTTGTCGCCAAAATACTATGTCCAATTATGTGCGGGCAATAATTGCGTGATGAGAACTTTATTCACGTCAAGTTCAACACACAACGACATCATTGAACTGGTGTCGAATTTCGGCACTATGCGGTAGGACTTGTTGCAGTCAGGCAGACAGCCTTACTTAGCCTACAAAATGGAAAATTACAAAAATAAATAAATAAAATAATATATATATATATATATATATATAAGATATATATATATTTAATTTATTTATTTATTTTTTTAACCTTCTTCCGTATTACTACATGCAATGCAATAGAACAAATGACAAGAGGAAAAACATCCATAGCGCATTCACTAATCACAGTAACTACATTCAGTGTGATGGCTAGTTGTATTTGTATATTTTTACATTATAGTTGACTATGAAAAATGTTTCGTAATTTATTCCCTTATGCCACACACTGCAAGAGGAGTAAAAATACCCCAAAAGATTTTTTCCCTATCACAATGTGTGGTGTCACTCTCATTTAAAAAAAAATATTTAAAATGTTAAAATTGACCTCATTTAGGCCTAAACCATAGTATTTCCTTTCAAACACCAGTCCAATTGAACCACACCATGAGGCAAAAGCAATTAGAGCGTGAGTTAACGGACACTTTATATATGTGAAAAACTGAAATAATGAAATAATAATAAAGTTGTTTTTGCATTTTCACTTTGAGTCGCGAACTTTCCCTCTCTCCCGCTTTAAAGTTTGCCTGCTTGTTTGTGATGGGGCGACACGGCACTTAAAAGGTGACACTTTGGAGACCTGGGATATTTAAACATGACAGAATGTGTTAGCGCCTCGTCTTTATGCATTTAATGGCCCACTTTGTCAGAAGGAAATAGGCATGCAGTGGACTATTTTTGCCCAATTCAAAGGGAAGGAAAGTGTGTCATGACCCAGTAGCAGACGATAAAAAAACGGATGAAACCTGTGTGAAGTCCTGCTGCCTCGGCCCCCTCAACGCTGTAAACATTATTCATGATTGACAGATTGGCATGCGTCTGAACCCCTCCCAGAGGAGAGCCACTTTTGAACAAGAACTCTAAATAAAATGTGTGTGTAGTTAGCGAGCTTTTTGTCAGGCAGGGGTCAATAAAAGGATTGTTAACTGCTGCGGGTTAGAGTGACAACGAAGTGTCAGGCTCCACCAAGAATAGGTGCAGGACGATATGATAGTCTGGGAAAAAAAATCAAATAAAACTGTCTGGCCTGTCAATATATTAAAAGTGGAAATACACACAGCAGCCACCTGGAGCGCCGTCAAAAATGTTGCTTTTACAAAGACAGCCATGCTCACTTTTGATTGACACTCTCGAGTCGTTTCATTAAATGAACAATTTATTAAAATTATACCACTTTGACAAAGTCAATTAAGAGTGAGGGTTGAAACCAATGCAAACGAGGTAAGGGTTTGAATGCTGCCCGTTAGTTAGCAGGATGACACATTAGATCACGTATTTCCATGAAATCTGGCGACGGTTAATGTAAGATGGAAATATCGATAGCCAAAAAACAAATGAAAAGACTATGATTGGATAATGATGGCTTTGTCTTTAGAATTGGTGAAGCAGCATGTGGTTCATTGCCCAACGCTCAGTTCCAAGTAACTATTTATAATGAGCAGCTGCCATCTTAGCGAGAAGACCGTGTGCACCGCATTAGATTTTTGCGACATCTCTTGTGTAACAAGAATGTATTTACTCTCTTCATCGTTTGTCACGATGGCACTCGTTTCCCTTCCCAGAATACAAATGGTGGAGGCCCGTGCGTCTATTCCTTATGTCATTTTCCACCAAACAGTTTTCTGATGACTAACAAATCGACAAACAGAAGTATCCTGTTGCACTTTTTCCAACTTTGGTCTGATGAATTTATCTTTTCCTCCAAAAACTTGCTTATTAGTTAACCTGATGTCCATAGTTGGGCTAAACAATTTTGGAAAATAATCACATTTTTTAAAAATGTGCAATTAACATGAGCAATTAAGAAATCTTAAAAAAAAAGAATAAACAATATTGCATTATAACACGTATATAATATGATGACGTGTTCATTTACATCAAAGACAGTTTTCAGTGTCTCCCACATTTATACTACTTTAATGTGCAGTCTTGTAAGCGTTCACAATGACAACAAAATTCTGCCAAACAAGTGTGACGTGGATTGTATCATCAACAATTTGCCGATGTTGATTGCTTCAATTTACTGTTTATTTTATAAAAGGCTAAATGGGCTGATCCCTCTGATTTGTGGGCTGGGCTCATGAAGAAGACAGGGAAAAACGTGTTAAATAATTGCAAAAAAAAATTGTATTGAAAAAATTATTAAGTTAAGACGCCGGCCCACCAGGCATATGCCTGTTACGCCCAACGGCCAGTCCAGCCCAAGTATAGACAGTCAAACCCAAAAAGAAAATGAGAACACTTGCAAGCCACTACCGTCGACCAAAACTCACTTAAGCTGACACAGGCCATGTTACTCACTAGGCCACGCCCCCTAAGAGGCACTCCCCTTAGCCAAATTGTGGCTTTTCTTCCTTCCTGCTTGTCCTAACATACATTAATTGAACTTTATAAAAATTGTTTCTTTGTTTTCACTTGCTTTATCATGTTTTATACAGTACAGTGCCATTTGTCTGTATTAAAAAGCCATTAAAAAATGTGGCGTGTTTTTGGAGGCTGATAACAAAACAAATTACACTTGCAAGTTTTTTTTTTTTTACCGTGTCTTAATTACACAGGTGTACCTAATGAAGAGACAAGTGCAGTAAAATAGTATTATACACACCACAACAGCTTTGACTCCAAAGTTCACATGATCAAATACAAATACATTGTCTCCATGCCACTGCGTTTGTTAATTCAATTCAACAGCAATCTCTATTGCGCATCTCTTACGATTAGCTTTGTAAAGCTCTGCTCACAAATGAATGAAATAGACAGATAGGAGCTAGTGAGAATGTTGGCCGGCTGCTGGAAAGCAGCCCACCTTTCCACCGTGCCGCTAATGGTGTTTGCTTTCTGTGATCACAACTGTGATGGATTAAAGGCAGGGGTCACATTTTGTGTAGTGCATGTAAATGGATTCAACGAAAATGGGAAAAAATTGGACCTTTGCTCAGAAGACTTTTGAGAAATCAGAGTAGTTGACTCTGTGTTACATTAAAACTGTTTTGCCAATTTGAACGTGTGGTTTTACGCATGCACAGTGTATACTAACAGTGATGCTCTATTATTTTTATTTTTTTTTTAATTCTTCAGTTTACTATGAGGGGGCTATCAGTAGTTGGAGGAATGCAAAAACCAAGCACCTACTTCACTTGTAAAAATAACAACAAAAAAATCCACTTCCAGGAACGTCGGCCCAAATAAAAGCATTAACATACTTCTGAGTTACGTTGATTGATGAGCGAAACAAATTGATGATTTACCAATTTGGGCTATGTGAGACCTCAGCAAAATGAGCAAGAATATAGCTGATGCCAAGTGAGCATCTAAAGGACAAACTCTTTTTATCCGCTCATTTGTGGTAGATTTGTCAATAGAGGCTGGCCGTGAACAATCACCCATGTTGTTGACCCTGGACATTTTACAACCAGCCAAGTCGTTTCACCTTGGACTTGAAAGTGGTCTTTGTTGTGCCTGTTTGCATAGCCTTGAGTCCTAATGCTGGTGAGCTGAGTCGGCTCGGTGTCTTATGCAACCTCGCTGACACTAAATGCGCTTTACAATGTTACGTTTATCACCCAGTGATTCAGTCAGCAATCGTAATTGAAGCTCTAGATCAGAGGTGTCAAAACTAAAATTTGACAATAGAAAAGGGTGTTATGACTGTGAACCCAAATAAATATATGATCGCCTCATAACTACTTTTGAAGTCCGATTCCAGTAATCTTCAAATATTAGTTACATTTAGTTTAAATGGGAGAAAATCAATTTCTCAACATTTTTAAAAGTGAAGACAATTAGCAATTTTAGTTTCCTAGCCAGAAACGTGAAGTTGATGGCCATAATTTGCTTTCGTTGGGCCACCTGAAACTATGTGGCGGGCCAGATCTGGCTACCGGTGACAGTCACAGGAGATAATTAATGCAACTTCCATGATTTTCAATGGGAACACAATATATGTGTATTTGAAAAACCACAGTATTTAGAAAATAAAACATTAACAAGGTTTATTCACTTCATTTTTTTTCAAGTTCGGCGGGCCGGATTCAAACGTTTAACGGGCCGCATGTGGCCCCCCGGCCGTAGTTTGCCCACACCTGATCTAAACAGAAGCACTTTGCTCATAAAAATTTGGTCAATACCAAAAGGAAAACAAAACTAACAGCAGTAGAACAAAAGCAGGCAGTAGAAACCTAAAAAAAAAAATAAAATAAACAAAACTGGGCTGAACTAAAGCTTCGCTCCGTCAATCAAGTATTGTCTTGACACATTGTCGGCATCCACAACTCAAAGTCATCTTGCATATAAGTAATTACTTGGACACCACAAGCGTCTTCCCTGCTTAGAATGTGAGTCAACTAATAATTTGCTGAAATCAAACAAGGTCTTCTGACATGATGTATGACTGCCCACACTCCTAATGACACTTATACTTTGCGTCCGAAAAAAAAACAAAAAAAAAGCCAGGTCAAAATATGTTAGACATTGGACTCGAGATTAGCATGTCGGCCTCACAGACTTATTTTTGGAAGTGGAATCTTGTCTCCGACATTCCTTCGTGGCGTTAACATTCTCCCTGACATTGTGTTGGTTTTACTTGGATGGGCGAAAATTGGTCAAAATCCAAATTGTCCAATTTCCGTGGCATTCAATCTCCAACTCCAAAGCCCCCCCCCCTCTATTGATGAACCGCACTTTGTTGTAAACACCCTCAAGTAGACGGGATTAATGGTGAGGTGGAGAACAAATCCCCATTTCGGTTTGTGTTGTGACCTTTCCGACAATTCGACGTGGCAATACTCGGCTAACTCAATGAGAATAGAAAGCCGCCATTTAAGGGCAAGGCCAATGTAAAATACAACTCTGTCCCATTTTAGTCGTTGAAATAGTTCAGCGCGGAAAAGGAACACCATGAGAAATGTAAGGTAGATATTGTAATGCAAATGTAGAAGCACTCGCAATATGGATGATGACAGCCTTTCACCTCTGATTAACATTTTTATGCAACACCTCTTACTATACTAATCACACGGCTTATTTGCCTTTTTTGCAAAGTGACACCAATACAAGCAATTAAACAAAATCAGGTCACAAGTTACATCTGCATACATTTCCAGTCGCTGATTAGTTTGCCATGTATTTAGGTGATAGGGGTGAAAATGTCCGTATACTGTAGCCGGCATTAAAAAGGCCAAAAAAACATGCATGATGAGATCATTTGGTTGAAATTGCACATGCCCACATTGAGGCTAGTTTGACTTTGCGCTCGAAACCTGTCTCATTACTGAAATGACTTTCCCCATTTAAGTCCGAAAGGGTCAATTGCACGGCTGATTTTGCTCGAAGAGAGAAGCTTGTTTTTCTTTGTGATTGGCTTCCTAGGTGCACTGTTTGAAAAAGGGAAAAAAAATAAAAAATACCATCAGAACCATCTCGCTCTGCGACTGCAAGTTCAATGTGTGTGCGTGTGTGTGTGCGAGGTGTGTATAAATCATGGGCAAAGAACACCAGCTGTTCACAGTCGATGGTTGTCTTACTGAATTCCAATAACCATTTTTACTACCTCTGTCAATGTTGTTTGTATGTTTGTTAAAAAAGGACTATGCCAAAAATCACCAGAGGAGTTTTCATTCAAATCTGGAGGGGCGGCTTCATTATTTGATGCTAAATTTATTTTTAATGGATTTTTCACTAGATCTACTAATCCTTGTGGAAATGCAGTAGAACAATTATTTGCAGAAATACTTCATAATTATGGTCTGAGCATGAAGGCCCTCTTGGAATTATTTTTCTTCCCACTAATAATTTAAATTTTTAGGGGCGTGGGGGCTCAATGTGCTGAAAAAGTACCAATTTTGCAAGCGTGATGAAAATGTGTCTTCCGTATATTTTAGGTCCCAAACTCATTATGTAGCGACCCCTGACCAGCTAAAAAAAATTGACCCCCAATTTCATGCCTCATATTTTGACAAACTCCTACTAGGGGCGTGGCCCAAATTGGAAGTAGGTGTCCTTGACAGTTGTGCAAAACTAAATTCTATTTTTTTGTGGCTATGCATGTGGGCAAAGCTGAATGTCAAAGTTTGTTCATGATTTGAGGGTTCGAAAAATTAGCCCAAAGGTAATTTGAGCAAATGTATAATGCTGCTACCAAAGAAGTAATTTTCAGTTTCAGCAAGCTTGGTGCTAGTATACACTTGGTGAAAAAAATGTTGTTGCTCGAGAACTGACTGAGTTTTCATGTTGGCTAAGGATAGCTAGCGTTTACGCTAATGTTTGTTGCTAGCGTTTACGCTAATGTTTGTTGCATCAGTGCCTGAGGCTCAACCGAATCACCACCGCTGCTCCTATATGTTAAATCTAGCTGCCTATTTGCATAAATCATAACCCAAGTTGTTATTGGGCCGATGTCGGTGTCAGTATCACCAGTGTCTGTCAACAGAATCACATTAAACCTCCCCGAGGCCCCTTTTACTTACATTTATCAGAGCGAGGAAGAAGCCGTCGCTTTATGGAAACGATCCGAAGCACAGAGCAGATCGCAGGGAGATTTATTTCTAATGAAAAATGAAGTTGACCTTTAAAAGACAGAAGATCGTGTATATTTGGGCTAATATCTATTAGCGTTCTGGATTTGGAGGGGAGTTTATCCAAGTCACTGGCCTTGGCTGAGGTCTGTGTTCTTGAGTGCACTTGTAGTGGCGGCTTGACAGCCGATGTCACATATTCATATGCCCCCACCACATCACCCCCCCCTCCCTCCTTCGTTGATCAAATATGTACTAACCGCCCTCTGGCTGTCGTTTCATATCACACAGACGACACAATACTATCAGTTTCTTCCTGGAGTATTTTTCCTGGATGTCAAACTCCAAACTCCAAACTCCAAACTCCCTTGGGGTGAAATAATTAAATGACAGCTAATTCCTTTCATAAAATACCCATTAGCATCATGTTGTGATTCAGACGGCTTTGTCGTTCAAAGGTGTTCGAGTGGCAAAAGCGTTGAAGGCTTTTTCTGATGTGTTCTTTGCTCAAGTTCTCCATATATGTGTAAGAAGGAATGTAATAATAATAATTATTCATATTGAGAATAATTATATGATTTGTGATTGTTTTTTTACATTCCTACATTTTCTGCAGCGCTAGTCGTTAATGTCATGCGTGAGCTGCAGCCAATCCCAGCTCACTTAACTAATTAATCACAATAATTGATTGCAATCACATTTTTCAACTCCAATTTCCTACGAAACGTATAACACATATTTAAACAGATATATAAAGTCTCTGAATTAATGTGGTTTTTTTTTAAGTATATTTCAAATGAAAGACTGATCTAACAGCCTTCTTTGATCCTTGAGTATGATTATTTTCCTGTCAAGTACAATTATTTAACAATACGTCGTACGACTAATATGGTATTTGCAAAGTGCACCAATTAATTTGGATTCCTCCAATGAGCCGTCAAGCAACTTCAAAAAGACGTAAAAGGCCGTCTTTTTCTGTCTTTCCGCCAGTGACTCTCCTCGAAGTTGGGCTGCGATGTGAGCGGAGGTAAGCTGCCACAGGGACTAAATAAAACCGAGTTAACTGAGTGAATTATTTTTAACGCTTTTTATAAAATTTAAATGAAGCTCCAAGGTTATCGCTTTAATTTTGACAGCCCTAATATAAACAGTACAAAAAATGTTCTAGATTTATCGTCTCTTTTTATTCTGACAAATTTTCAATGTTGTTAAATACATGCTAAATTGTTAATATGAGGTGGAATCTGCAATAGCTGAAGTCACATCAGAATTAAGCCACTGATATCGAAAGTGGGGTAACTCACAGTTTTTTTGGTTTCTTTTTTATCGGAGTGTGATTTAAAGTTTTATGGCTGCAATAAAATCCAGGGGATTTATAGCTTGGTGATTTATATGGCAATGATTACTTCTTCTGGATACTTGGTTTTACAGAAATTGTGGTTTAACCGAAATGTGGGCATTTTGCCAAATATAATAATTTTGAACTTGAATCATGTTGGATATCGTAGGGCTGAAGTTTTGTGGGCATGGCCACCTTGGAAATGGGAGGCGGGGCAGTGTTGCAGTGATGAATTAGGAAAAGTGTATTAAAGGATGGCCTCCTATATGTCAAAATTGGAAGTAAAACTTTATTTTCATCATTTCATCATCGGAAAGTTATGATTTTGTCTCTTTCTATTTTTTTTAGTTTGAAGTGACAAAAAATAATTGTTAGGGCATACTAGTGTTTTTTTTGTTTTGTTTTTTTTTAATAAAAAGGACGCACTACTTGCCTATTTATCCAGGAAAAGCATGTAGCCTACTGTGTCTCCATTTTTTTCCTTGTCTTTTTTTACCGTAAAACACAAAACAAGCAACTATCACATTTTGATCAGGCCTCTCGACTCTTTGTACTGGCACTGACGCGCCCAACTTTTATTCATAGTTGCACCAACATTTTGAACCGTATCACATTCACACAGCTGCCAACCTTAAGCAATTCAGATCCTGAACAATTTATCTTCATTTTCCTATTCTAAAATCCCGTCAGGATGATTAGCGCAGGACTGTGCGTGGGAGTGTTTTTCTTATTTAATATTAATGCTTCAAAGAACAAAATCAATCTTGGAATTATTTTCTTAACAGTGACCTTTCAATAATACAAATTGCACACTTACTGGCAGTCACACACATATTTTAGAGAAACACAGGACCCCAAACATTTTAGTGCTAGTAGTCATTTTCATCTGATGACATTTTAAAGGACGAAAATTCAAACATTTTTTTTAATTTATCGCACGTCATCGCAACACTTCAACGAGCCGTGGCCGTTTGTATTCCACCGAGTATGAATTAACTATTATGCCAGTAAAGACACATCCGCTCTTCGACTCAATCCTCACTTAGGTTGCAAGCGTGCAATGAAGTTTTCGATGGTTGTAGTCTGCACCGATCTAGGGCGGTAAAAAGTTACTAGAGCTCATCAGCTTGTCCTGCACTGCAATGTTCACACGATTCCAGTATGCAGCGGCGAAGGCAAAAGTACAGCTAAAAAGGAAAAGGCACAGCTCGGTTGTCATCACTTTCTGGCGTTCAAGACCTCCGGCGGCTGCCCGAAGCCGTCACCCCCGAGGCGGGGGCCACGACCGTCGGGCCGGGTGTCCCCTGAGGGAGCCTCGACTGCGTCTCTCATTCGAGGGAATTGAACCCAGCCAGCTGTGCATGCCCTCGTTGATATCTTTGCCCCATGTTTTATAGTATTTATAATAAATGTTTGGGGTTTTTTTTAAGTGGAGGAGACATTTACCACTGATCATTTATTTCAGTCGCCACATCGTGAAATTTGGATGCCTGCACACTCAAATTGGTAGCACCGTGGAGCCCTGGTAATACAGAATTAAAAAAAAAAAAATCCATGAGAAAATGCATTTCTTTTTCTACAATTTCTTTTTACATGAAAATAGTAACTCTGGGTACTCCGGTTTCCTCCCACATTCCAAAAACATGCATGGGAGGTTGACTGATTATTCTAAATGATCTCTCGGTGTGATCGTGAGTTTCGTTGTTCGTCTATGTGTGCCCTTCAATTGGTTGGCAACCAGTCCGGGATGCTCCCCGCCTACTGCCCGAAGACGGCTGGGATAGGCTCCAGCATGTCTGCGACCATCGTGAGGAAAAGCGGCATGGATAATGCATGATGTTGGAATGGAATGGAACTATATTTGTTAGTTCATGAAGTAGCAAACACAATCTTAAAATATGCATGTTAGTGTCACCGAATCCTTTAAATTGCCCATAATTTGGAAATTGAGTGTGACTAGCAGCTTGTCTGCAATTGGCTGTTGTCCAGTCCAGGGTGGAGTTTGCCTTTCACCCGGTGTCAGGTGGGATATCATCCGTGAGACTATTGAGGATAGGTGATTTAGAAAATGGATATATTGATGGGTGGACATTCCCATTTTGGTCAGTGAAAAATATGCTGGTGGAGCTATTAAAATTGTGGATGAGACCGATTTGAGGTGGCTGGGCAAATCCAAATGTTTGGTCTTTGTTGAACGAGCCCACCAAAAGCAGCTTATTGTTGTATCTACATTTGCTGACATAGTATTCCATAATCAGATCACCATCTTCTGGTGTGACGTATAAAATATTCATCAGGGTGCGACAATTGCTTTCAACACAGCGGTAAACAGTTGAGGTTGTTTCGGCTCCGGCGTCACTTCCTATTTTATGTTCCAAATCCACTGTAGATTTTGTAGAGTACATTTTACTCTAAAAAAAGGCTCCCAGTCAAGAGTAAAATTTGAGACTAAAATATTCCGCTTAAAAATCTGCGTTAGAACTCACTGAGAATTTCACGCTGACTATTTTAGGCTAAAATTTTTCTCGGTTCACTGGGACCAAATCTAGTCTTTTTAGAGTGAAATTTACAAAATTTACTGCGTTAGGAATGCAGGGGAAAAAAAGGCAGCAAAATGTGTGAAAGTGAGTATATCACATCATATCGCATATTCCGCTAAGAGATCAAGGCTTGCGAACCCCTGCGGGTTTAAGAACCATGCGCATAAACAAGCCCTTTGTTTGGGTGTTAGATCTAAAACATAAAAACGACTTTGTCATTTTAATAGTCGCCCCCCTGAGGGCATGCACGCTGCGTTCAATGACATCCCTCAGTCCAAATGAAAATGACCCCTCTCCATACCCTTGCGTTTATGTGTCGTGCTCACATATGCGCTTCCCCGACCGAGCGAAACCATCCGGCCACGCTTTGGCTGAAGTTGGAGGACGAGCTCTCTTAATCGGTTGTTGAATGATTGAATTAAAAGCTTAAGTGAGCCGGGTGAGCATGTCAATTTCGCACAGGCGAAATGGCGCTCGCCTTGTTCCATTTCCATCTGAAAAGATGGCTTGTGTATGTAAAATGTGGAAGAATGGGGGTATTACGCCGATCACTTTCATTGTCTGTAATTCCTTTTCACCGCGACTGTCATCAATCTGGGAGACAAGTCGCATTCATCCGACGAAGCGCGCTAGTCTCTAATCTGCATTCTGCTCGACGGTGTAGCACTTTTCGGTACCGGAGCTCTGTGTAATCAAGGGGGGAAAAAAAAGGTTGATTCCAAAGCCAATTCTTCTTAATTATGGCAGGAGTGGCGATTCAAACTGCGTTAGTAAGATGGCGTAAAAGACAACGTGAGGGCTAAGTGTGGCGCGCACACACACACATTAAAGGGAATATAGTTGAGCCCGTCGTCTACTTGACATTCCTCTCACCTGTCTGCCGACATTCCCCCGTGATCTCAAACCTCGGGACTGATCCACATGAAATGATGCCGTGTTCTCTGTCTGTATTTCAATGGGATGAGTTGCTGTGACCCACGCAATCTCCCTCTCAGAGTCTATTTCAACTTATGCAGATGAGCTCATCAGAGCCTGCCTGCTGAGATGAGACATCTAGGTCTGGAATTGTGTCAATAACGGCGGCAAAACAAATGCAAATCAAAATCCAAATTAATGTGTTTTACCCGAGGAGGAAACCGAGAGTCGCACTTAGAGTCTGTGCTCTGTAGATGACAGGATTCTGTTTTCCGCCAAACACACATGCGCGCACAATACACACGAGGCATTCTCAAAGTGCTCACCGTTGAAAGTGAGGTACAAAAATCTCCGGAATCGACACCAAGAAACAAGAGGTTTCTGTGTTGTTCCTTTAGAGATGAAAAAGTCGAAATCACTGCTATATTTGCGGGATCCATCTGGGTAAACATGCAGCCGTGCTTATACTTAGTTGCTCTTTATGGGCTCTGTAGAGCAAATGAATTGGTCCTGGCCCAGAATTTTCGAGCACAATTCCTCCAGTCCTGCTAATGTTTATGTCCCCGTCGTCCTCCGAGTGAATAATCCGCAGCCTCGTTTGCAAAGCAGGTTAGCTCCAAAAAGGGAATCAACCAACGGATGGATGGTTCGGATGTTTTATGTATGCGGACCAAGGCCTTTTGTCACACACGTTCTCCATTTTGCAGAAGGTTGCGACACTGCGTGTCTAAGTGTCTCAATTCTAAATTGGATTAACTTGTATTTTCAATTTATCCGTATCCGATAACGCTTGATTTTCTGAACTCTTGAAATGACACATCTCAAAGTGCAGGTATACAACTTGTCAACATTGGGCAAAAGCAAATCTAAATCATAAATCGTTTAGGTCCCTGTAAAGTGAAACTAAAGGTTTTTTTGCATTTCACACACCAAGTGTTGTTTACAACGCTGACAAATTCTCTCTCTCTCTCTCTCTCACATATATATATATATATATAACGTGAACCATGTTGTGTAATTTGCTAATTTTTTTTACGAGTAGAAATGAGCGATTGATGGACACGTTGCTCAAGTCTGTAATTTTTGTTACATTTTTTTTTTAAATTTTTTTTTTTACATTTAGTACCAAGGGGCTCGTTAACAGGAAGTCCTTGTGGGTGTCCCCCCCCCCCCCTCCTCCTAATCAAATTATCTCAATTTTGTATTTACAAGTGTTAACACTTAATGTATTATTTGTTCGGTTGTTTGCTGCTGCAATGACCCATTTTACCCCCCACGGGGATTATTAAACTTTAATTTGATCCTCAGTCTCAGAGTTATTCTGCAGGAGAAAGAGGGAGGGGGGAAAAAAAAAGTCTCATAGCAGTTGAGTGTTATTTATTTATTTATTTATTTTTATCACACTCGAGTCCTGTCACACGTCTGTTTGAGATGTTTAAAATAAATAATGTAAAAGAAAATAACTAACTGACGCCTGCAGCTCTGGCGGCTTTGAATTAGCATCGCCAGCGTTACATGACGCTATGTACGGGGGGCTCATCAGAGAGTGAGTCAACTCGTCTTGTGATGGAGTGCACTAATGTACAGTGCATGTTTCTTTATTTGTAGTTAAAAATATAGAGAGCAGTGACAAAAAAGAAGGGGGGAAAATAAACACGCTCAGCTCCTCCAACAAGCATAGAGAATCGATCCCACCCCGAAAACACAGTGCATTGCTATTATTGGAACATTTGCAGGATCAGTCATCTTCTTTTTGTTGTTGTTGTTGTTAAAGCAACAATATGCAGTATTTTTAAAATAGAAACTTGATAATGAATTTCAATTAAATGTTAGTTGGCATCTCCGCGGTGGATTTCTTGCGTTGGACACAAGATTAAGAGATGTGGATTGCCTATTATTTTGTTTGTCAGGCTTGCCACACACCAAACGATACGCCCGAAAAGGACCACACTTGGACTTTCGGACACTGCATGTCGACTGATGCGCTACAAAAAGGGGAAAACTGCAACCCTGTATCGGGTTTTGAGGCTCCGCAGAAAATATACTGCACTGTATTATTTTGTATTGAACCACAAAAACATGGTGTGATTGTCAAGGAAGAAGCAGATGGTCACAAGGATGAGGAAACGAGCAAAAATAAGGAGTGAGTGTGGACATTTTTGGCAATGATCGACCACTGCATTCACCGCATGCGTGTTTTTTAGGGGGGGGGGGTGAAACCTTGTGCATTTATATGGCTGTTATATCTGTGACATGAACTGGAGATTCACATTTTCACATTACAGTCCAGTTCTGTGGGTTTCGGCCGCATCGCTCGGTGTCCGGTGGGCTAAAGTTCAAAGGTTGGGTGAAATGATCTGCGAGAATTTCTGCTCAAATGATTTGACTGTGGACTTTAATAATTAATTTTCAGCTGTTATAACAATGCTGATTTATTCGTATGTTTATGTTTTTTATTTTTTTTAGATTCTGACCAGCTGACTTTTTAAAATCAGAAAACCATCTTTCACTGCTGATTTGTATTAGTAACAGTCAAAGCAAAATTACATTTTGCACCTGAAGGGGGCGCCAGGGAGCAGATGCTTTAATAAAAAAAAAAATTAAAAAAAAAAAAAATAAATCACATACTGTTGCTTTAACATGTCTGTCACATATGGACACAACAGCTTCGGAAGTCATCATTGGTTGAAAAACAACGTCCTTCCATGCACACAGTGTATACAAATTTAATAAAATACACAAGTACAGTACAGTAGCCCACATTCACGTGTAAGCCCAGCTTATTTTCACATAAACAGCAGAGGACAACGATAAAATTACAAATACATTCTTAAAAAATTGTTTCATCGGAACCTCGAATGGTTTCATGAAAAGGGACGTCCCCTGTTGCACCACCGTTACAGTTCATAAGACACTTCACTTTTGTACTCGTATGTAACGCCACTGATATGTATGCGGTCGGCCTTTGATTTTTCAAAGTGACGTTCCTCGAAACACTAAATGGAGACAGATAGCTTCACCGTACAAAAGCAGACAGGACTCAATAGCTTAACAGTAGCAATTTTGTTCCAACAGCCACACAAAATTGGCGCTTGAAATGTGTCAAATACAGACATCTAATTTGACAGGTACAGTACACCATGGAAACACTTGAAGTCAGGTAAGCACTGATTGGCCCGCAAACCTTCACAGCATAGAGTCAAAGACACAATTTTTCACCTAAACACGAGTCACTAGGGATGGGCTGGTCATCAATTCATCGATTAATTGATCGTGAAGTTTCTATTGAGTGAAGCAGGTGCATCTCAATGAATAGGAATGTTGTGGGCTCAACTTTATTTCAGTTGGTTCATTCATATATATATTTTAGAGTCACTACCCTCAGGGTGAAACCATGTTTCATGATTTTTTCCAAAAACATTTTATCATTAAAGTTTATAGCTAATTTCCCCATCTCAAAGAATTGATGTCAGGAAAATTCAGCAATGAATGTTTTCATGGTGTATCCTTGAAAATTATCGGCAAAATTTGATGTCATGGGTGTCGGGAAAACATGACTTGCTTTGGGAATTCCCGGCGTAGCTGTGTGTCCTGGAATTCGACCGAAAAAATAATAATCACCTACTGTTCAATTTTGTCCATAATTTTTTTGAGGCCATCTTGTTGTGATGGACACAATCCACCAAATTTTGTTCAGGACTCCAAAAAAAATGCCAAATACATTTTCACCAGACTCCACACACACAAGTACATTTTACTTTTCGGGCAAGGGTTTTGACTTTCCAGCGTTTTAATGAATCTACAGTATGTAATGTAGGAAAATGTTTTCCAACCTTTTTTCTGCCGCAAACTGGTTCGTATAACTCCATAAATTCTGCGGACCAGGTGCTGGTGGCATACTGTGTCGAGCGAACATCTACGTGCTATCCTTACAATTAGTATCTTGACATGCATCACCTGCAAGTTTTTTTTTCCATCTGTGCGGCCCGCCGCAGCCCGTTCCGAAATGGCCCGCAGCCCGATGGTTGGGGACCACTGATGTAGAAGTCATATATGACGTCAAACTTTGATGATAATTTTGAGGATTCACTGTGAACAAAGTTGAAGTGAGGGCCCTTTCATCACTGCTTGGAGCTTAAACAAATGTTTTTTTATGTCTTTAATGTAATCCTGTATTCTCCTTTCTGGAAATGTTGAATTTTTGTTAGCTGTCAGCTGCAATCATTCATCCATAGTTTAAATAAGTTTTGGACAATCTTCGGATTCACTGAGATGCACCTGTTTGCTGTCTAAAGACGTACATCGTGATGTCAGCGATATTATATCCATGCTACGCCCTGAATTCTCTGCTCAATAAAACTCTGGCATGGCAACCGGCAGAACATTCAGAAAGATTTTTATCAAAAAAATAAATAAATCAATCGATTAATTGATTATTATTTTTCTCCATCCTCCATCAAGGAAAGTCTGCCCATCCCTTCAAGTCACCGAGTTAAAAAAAAACAAACAAAACAAAGACACAAAGCAGATGATTTTTGGTTATACAATGTTTGGACCCCAAAGAAACAAACAACAAAAACCCCCAAATCGTCCCCAATCACGCACTTGTCGGCCGGGAGCGCGTGCCGGGCTTCCGCCACATCAGTTCCCCGAGTCCCGCGGCTCGTACTCGGACACGCCGCACTCCTGGCTAATGACGGTGCTGTGAATGAGGCTGCTGGACAGCGTCTTGGGGCGGAACTCCCGGCTCAGGTAGGAGGGCTCCTCCATGGCCGTGTGCAGCGGGGAGCACTGGCCGTCCGGCGGGCCGTAGGCACTGCTGTCTGAGCCCCCCTCCCTCTCCTCCTTCACCTCTTGCTCGGCTGAGTCCAGGGCCGGCCCACTCTTGGTGGGGCTTCCGGGGGCCGGCGGACTCTCCTGCAGGGGCACGCACGGCGCACGCTGCGACTTCAAGTAGGGTTTGACGTTGGCCACGAGGACGGTGCTGTCCCGCTGCTCCTTCCCGAAGGTGCTGAGGGTTTTCCGACTGCCGCGGCTGATGGTGCCATAAATCTCTGTCTCTACCATGGCATCCATTCCCACGGGGATGAAAAGGTTGGTGCGATTATCGGCGCTGTCTGCTTGGCTTCCGATCCGTAACTTTGGCATCCAGCATCTGTCAGAGTGTCCCAGTGCACGACACTCATCGGTGCAGTGGACTGATTTGTCTTGTTCTGCAAAAACAGTTTAACATTTGTTACTTGGCCCCACCGGCTTCCGAAGAAAGAAAGACCCTACTGGTACCTGTTGAGGCATGACTATCAATAAAAAAAAAAAAAAAACGGGAAAAATATCTCGGCTCTAAATATTGAGAAGAATATCGACAATATATTATACAAAACGTTTCTAAATTCCCAATATTTGGGAGATTTGGCCTCATTATGGCACCTATTTATGTAATAAATCATTCACATTTTTCTCATTGTGGGTCAATCTCATGACTGAGTGAAACGTCAACATGACTTGAAATTTCTTAACCTTAAGAGAATTTCTAACACGGGTAGAATACAAAATACTGCATTTGAAAGGAAATTTTACATTCCACACATTCCCAAATTAAATAGAGGGAAATTTCAGAATCTTCCGGAATTTATCTTAACTCATTCGCTGCCATTGACGGATATAGACGCCCAAAACTATATTCATTTCACCTGACCTTGCATTTTATGATTATTAGTCCATAAAACATTGATAAATTAAAATATACCTCACTACCACACTTGACTTGAAATTTCTTAAACAGATGCACATTTTCTAACATTGACAAAGAATATTTGGAACAATCCCTCATCACACGTTAAAAAAAATCCATTTTTATCATTTATAATTTTGAGTTTGACAGAATCATAAAACACTCTGCATAAAATAAAAATATGACATTACTGGAAATGTTCAAAATTAAATCTGCTGTTTTTTTTTCTGATAATAGTCCAATACTGGATCTTGGTAACTTTGCATTCCACAGCCTCTCCCATGACGCCACCTCAAAATGATGATATGCAACAAACCGAAGCACATGAGCATCGTCTTCATTATTTATTATTATTTTCCCCTACTGTGGGTCAATGCAACAGTTGAGAGTGATTCATAATATTCATGAAGGTCCCCTCCCCCCTTTCAAAACCTGCGTAGGTGTTTCCTGGAAAATGTGCTTGTGGTGCAGGGAAAGCATTTTTTTTTTTTCTGATGCAGAAGCAGCAAAAAAAACAAGTACGGTAACTGTGTGAGTTGCATCAGCAAAGACTCCGCATGCATTACCTGCCCTCAAAATTGTGTCAACGTCAATTTCAATTCATTTATTAAAAACAGATTCAAGGACAGCTTGGTATTTCCATTTGTGGCACAATCGTTAGCCTAACCTTAGAGGTTATTGCATCATTTTTCATTTCAACCTTCTTAATCAAGCAGAGAATAAATTATGCGAGCCTATTGATTGAGCCGCTGTTAAAATGGAGATGGAAAACGTAAACTACGGAGGGAAAAAAAAAAGATGCACCTCACGTGACATTTTAGCATCATACCTGTCGCACGGATAACAGGAAGTTCCATCCCACTCGTCCTCATCGTGTACCTCATCCGTGTCATGGGTGATACACACCCACACGTTGTTACCCGCAAGGGAGCGATATTCGCCTAGACCCGAGTAGCTACATTAAAGCGGGATGGTGGGTGACTAGAACTCACAGTTCAGAGATCATGGTTTCGATTCTGGCTCCGGCCTTCCTGTGTGGAGTTTGCATATTCTCTCCGTGCCTAAGTGGGTTTTCTCCGGGTACTCTGGTTTTATCCCACATTCCAAAAAAATGCATTATAGGTTGATTGGACACTCTGAATTGCCCCCAGGTGTGTTTGTGGGCGAGGATGGCTGTTTGTCTTTGTGTGCCCTGCGATTGGCTCGCAACCCGTTCAGGGTGTACCCTGCCTACTGCCCGAAAACATCTGGGATAAGCTCCAACAGGCCCGCAACCCTTGTGAGGAGATGCGGCTCAGGATATTTACAGTTATATTTAGCATATTTTTACATAAAGATAGGTTTCTATATTCTATAGACGAAAAGGGCGTTTAAGAAATTGGTGTCAATTTAAATTCCCTCAAAAGGCGAGTCAAGGACAAATTGAAGTTTGGCATTACCATTCGTGGCACAACTATTATCATAACCTTTTTTTCCCCCCTTAAGAGTTGATTGCATCATAATCAGCTCCTTATTTGCAATTCCTGGCCATTTTTCATTTCGCCACTTATTAGACGTGTCGTATATAATGACCCGCCCTTGCCACTAAATGACCTCATTTGCATGCGAGGAAACATGAAATGCAAGGAGGGGGAAAAGAAAAACAATTATTTAATTCAGTAGCTGAATACTTATTGGTTCAAATTAGCAGTAAGTGAAAAACAATTACCTTCAAAACATATCAACCCGTGGCATGAATTTCATATTTAATGGCGGATATTGCTTTTTTTTTTGTTTGTTTTTTCCTCGAGTTTTGCCTCCTAACAGCCTTTGAGTGTTTTCATGTGCCTCCTCTCCACTGCCAAAAACATGTCAGGTTAATTGGTGATTGCAGTTTGCCTTCAGGCTCGAGTGTGACTTGTTGTCCGTCCCGATATGTCAGCTCTGAGATTGACCGGCGACATGTCTGCAAAGACTCGGGTTGAAAAGCACAAGCGTCGCGCTCTAGATAATGAATGAATAATGAATGAACGCTTTTTGCGTCTGGATGCAAAGAATCCGACTGATCCAATCTAACGTTGAGAACTGATGTCGTTCTCGGTGCGTATTCCTCACACGTGACTCGGCTACTGCGGGAGCGCAAACCGAATAAGCACACGGGAATGAGCAACTTGTTATTGCAGCAATTACGCCGCAATCAACATTTATTTGACGCCGCCGCAATAAGTATTAGTGGTTTGAGGCAACGTGTTACAAATGTCTTGCCAAAACAAACATTCCATAAATGTTTTCTTTTTTTTTTTTGGGCTCCGTAACATAAAAATGAAGCGGCCCATTTTGACTGAAAAGCACAAAGTTATTCTTCCCGCTGCTCGCCTGCCTGCTTTAATATCGTCGTAATGATCAATTAATTGCTGGAAATGATGTCATTTACTCACAAAGGCTCTCCTCCAAAATATGAATGAGATAATGAATGAAACCGAGATGCGGGAGCCTCCGCATGAGTTTTCCTCTTGTTCAAAAGGAAACTTCCAACCTCCAGTTTGCCGGCCTGGGAAGCTCCAACAAACAAAAAAAGAATCCTCACGCGTGACAGGGGGATGTGGGAAGAAAGCATCTTCAAGTGCCGAGCTCACTTTCAGGAGAGTACAAGTAGTTGTCGGTCCAGGGGACAGACAAACACGAAGAATTCTCAAGCCTCAGGGGCTGCTTACAAGATTTGATTTTCACTAAAAAGTGCGCTTTTGGACGTAGGTTGTGGTTTGTATGGCAACAGGCGTTGCAAACCTTTGAAATGAGGTCTCAAAGTGCTCGTGTTTGGAAACAACACCGCTATGGTTTTTCTGTTTGAATTGTCTGCCAGAATTGAGACTATTTTAAGACAACTCGATTTTTCTTTTTTTTAATCCAGGGCTGATTTCAAGTCTGATTGGATGTGCGACCATCCTATGAATTTCTGACATGTGAGACTTTGTGGAACAAGAATTCTGACCGGATTTCCCGATATGACGTTAAATTGCGGGCTTGCTTTGTGTTTTCAGACACGCTTTGCTGTTCACATTGTTTTGGGCATTACCAGTGCACAGGTGGTGGAGAGGCCTTCTTCTTCCTGATTGGTTTTGACACTCAATCACTCAATAGCAGTTGAAATGATAGTGTGTACAATGTGTTCATAATTGTTATGCAAATGATGTTTTTCTCAGATTTTTAGAACTGGTCTGTTCAAATGGAACTCAGCATAATTTTCAAGTCATCAGCTGTTTGAGAATAATTCGAATAATGAATGAGCAAAATTTTTTTTTTTTTTTCAAAAAATAAAAACATAGTTTTTGTTAAAATGCAAGACACTCATTTTATTAAAGAAATGAAAATGCTCATTTGTTGCATTTGCAGCATTAGGAGTTTGTATTTACTGAAATCAAAAGGTTATTTCATTCAAAAATCAGATATCAAGTCAACACATTATTGCATCCATTGAACTTGTGCGTAAATTATATCAAACAATTCAATTTTACAAAAGCATATTTTATCAATTTTGTTTTCTTCTGTGAAAAAATTATGAGTGCAGTGCTTTTTGTGATTTATGGTGACACCCCACAAATTTGCCAATAAAAACCACAAAATGCATGAAGCTCCTTAACTTACTTCAACATAATTCATTGGCATTAAGTTGCCACTAGATGGCACCAAAGCAATACTTTTATATAAGACAAAGCTTTGGCCTTAGCAGAAAAACTGAATATTTTTTTTAGATCAAATCCATGCAACAAAGAAGTGAGGGAGAAAAAATAGTTTTACAACTAAATAGTCATTCAGTGGGAAATATTCAAGCTTTGTTCACTTTATGCAAGAACAATGCTAACTAAAATAACACTTTTGCTCATTTAATGTTTTTATTCAGAATAGAATGTGCAACATCCCCAATGCATTTGTGTGTGGATGGATGGGAATAAAAGCTTGACTCACTTTCTAAGTATCGAGCGTTTATGACCTTTGCAGTCGACTGCAGTTTTTGGGAAAATGAGCCAAACCTGTCGGAGTCAATGCGTGTCAAAAAGCCACACCACGTTTGCTTGTGGCATCAAACATCACTTTGATTTCAATGCTACAATCGTGCAAACATCAGCCACGAGCTCGCAATGACCAACACATAGTCTGAAAAAGTTGCTTTATCACCTCTGTTATTTTTGTCTACTTTTGGAACGTTTGAGTCAAAAAGTGCTTTTGTTTTCTTGCCTGTTACGAGCCAATTATCATGAAAACGCACATCAGGTAGTTAATAATTGCCCCTGCAAAACAAAGTTGTTGCTCCCCGCCTTCACCCACATCAAAGGATGACATCAATTCAAAAAGAAATATTTACAAGCCAAATAAACATTTGTCTCTTTTGGAAAGATTTTCTTTTCATTCCGTCAAAACACTGATTACTGTTCTTTTTGAACTTTTTTTCTGCACCACAAACAGAAAACAAATGTGCTGCTCATTTGCATATCTGATAATTGCCATGATGCTGTGACGTATTAACCAACGAAGAGACCCCAACTCTTCTTTATTTGGAATTTTGACTTGACAAAACAATTCTCATGATTAACAGACACCAAAAATATCATGATTGCTATGATTCTTCTACTATAATTTATGAATGAGTCCTGTAAGCGAGGAGACAGTGGTAGTCTTCAATATGAATTTCCGCCAAGATCCTAACGTGTGACATCGGCAAATCAGGGATGACGTTTGCTCTTCCCCTGCCTTTTCCACACACTTAAAACTGCTGCATCAGCAGTAAGCCAAATTGGATGAAATAGCTTACCTAGCACTCGATTCAATAAGGATCGAGCGATTGCTGGGATTATTTAATACCCTGCGCATCGGGATGAGCATTGGACCCAAAACTAACGATTCTGATGGGTTAAAACGACCCAAGTAGTGGGTCATCAGGTTTCTAATAATATGACGAGAAATTTATAACTTCAGTACACAATGAAACTGTCGGAAATGGTGACAAGATTTAGCTCTTCAGATTGCTCAAATTCTACATTCAACCCAATCTGATGGTCAAAATAATTAACCCAAAAATGGGTAAAAGTAACCCAATCTGGTCAAAACAGGGTGAACAAGTCAGTGTTTTGTTTTTTTTTTTTGTCGGTTTTAGTGTGTGTGTGTGTGTAATTTATTTATTTTTCATACCAGGCTCCCACATAATACTTAAATGTAGTTGTGCAGTAAAACCGCTAAATTGAAAAAACAATCAGACTTGTTTGACTTTGGATTACATTTTTCCTTTGAGACAGAAATACAAAATCACATTAATCCAGCTCTGGATTGAACCATGGCCGTTCGTTTCGCTATCTAGCGATCCATTTTCTTTAGCACTTAGCTGAAGCCAAGCGAAGCTGACTTTGGGCGATACGCCAATTACAGGGCAAATTAAATAAATAAATAGAATCTTCCATTTCCACCTATGCACAATTGAGTGTCTTTAATAAACCAAATATTCACGCAGGATGAACATGTAACCACTATTTTTACCGAGCAACTACGAAGTATGAGTATTTTTTTTTTTGTTTTTTGTTTTTTTTTTTGTTAACTTCGCTTCACAGGACGGATTGTGTTCAACAGAGATTCCATTGCAATATGAATTCTTAGGTTACAAATCTCGACTTTGAATCATTGCTACAAATTGTAAGCAACAAAATTTCCATTTTTCTTCCCGTTCTGTTTCAAAACTAACCCGCAGCTCCATCCAAACCAAAGTGACCCGTCTTTGATAAACCCGTCTGCCATATTACATATTATGTGACTGAGATCAAGAGAAAATACACTTGCGAGTTCAATATGCATGGTACATCAAAAGGACGGACTAAAACATCGCTTTGATTTGGCAAACCAATACTTGTAGATATTTGAGTGCTTGGCTTTGAAGCATCCACACCGCCTGATTATGCTTCTGTGCCATTTGTTTCTCCATATCTCTTCCACAGAGATGGGATGATTATCATCTCTTTTTTTTTTTTTTTTTGGGGGAGATACATGAGAGCAGAACGATAAGCGAGACAAGAAGATGCTGTGCGTATTTCCATGGCAGCCATCAGCACTGAAGAGTAGCTCGCCGATGATACTGATGAAGAGATGTGCGTGTATGGAGGCTCCAGGAAATCACACGGCGGTATTGCCATTGTTCTCGTCTACTTTGCCCCCGTGTAAGTCATTGTGTCACATAAAATTTTTTTTGGCCAACAAAAGGGGTAACATGTTTATATTTTATCCCTCCTAAATTAATTATGTTATTTTTTTTACGGGCACACGCTACATTAATAAATAATCAACGGTGTTTGCAGACATAAATCTCTGCTTAGATTTATAACGCCTTTGATTAAAAGTAGAGGAGGAAGGTCATGATGAAGCCAGGATGCTTTCATCCTTCGTTCCTGCCATTGGCATCTTTACTCATTTTGACTTGATTTCCCAATAAAATAAGAACTAATGTGAACATCAAGTAAGAAAACTGTGCATTGACTTTTAATGCTCACATGAAATAAGCATAGCAATATTTTATATTCGATTAGCTAATGTGAGCAGAGCGGTGGAAAACAAAGAATGTGGGCCCATTATCGAGAGAATGAGAAAACGCCTAGCAACATACCCACACTGCATCTGGCGTCTGCCAGAAGGAATAAATATTCAGGGTGCATGATAGTGGGAGCTTCACAGGTGCATATATTACCTGTATCAAAGCAGCCAGGAGTCTCTAGGGATGCTAAAGGTAAAGATATAAAAGCAATACTACTTAACCCGCAAGCTTTTTGTGCTCGTGCAAAAAAATAAACAAATGAAAAAAAAAAAATCGCTCTACATTTTATACGGTGAGTGCTATAAAATGGGCAACGTTGCGATTTTGTAACTCAATTCATGTGCTTAGTTAAAATGCACAATTCCCCCCCCAAAAAATAGCAGGAAGTTGGACAACAAATTAAGCCGTGTATGACAGTTATAAGAATGTTTTTTCTTTTATTAACTTATTCAAAATTTTACAGTATGGCAACAGTCAAAATAGAATGAGGCACCGGTGGGGATGGGAATTGGTAATCATTTAGCAATTGTGATTCTAAAATCTATATTACGCATCGATCCGATTGCTTATTGATTCACGAGTGATGTCATGAAATAAAAACCTTAGAGATGAACTTCGATTTACGGCATATCTGGGCAAGGTTTACCTTTAACTGCAATTGGCTGGCAACCATTTTATTTTATTTTTTCAGTTTTAATTTTAATTAAAATTTATACCAGGGCTACACAATGGTGACCAAAAGCGTACAATTGACCGTTTTATAAAAATACATTTAATTCACATTTAACACAGTTGAATTGCGGAGCCCATTCAAAAAATTTATTTTGCACCCCTGACTTGCAGTATGCTCGCCTGTAATCAGCTATCTTACTTAGCAGAGTTCTCAAGGGCAGCCATATGCTGTCCACTCTTTTTTTTTCCACCACGGGCCACTTTCGCATAAAGACACATTTTGATGGACCATTGAAGCCGCGGTGCAACAACACGGCGATAACGTCTCACGGGTTGCCTTCCGGTGATGCGTTCGGGCACCGTCTACAACTACGAGGCTATGCAAATACGCCACAAGGGTCAACTTCAAAATAAAAGCGTAACGATTAATACTGTACATCAGGGGTCTTCAATCCTGTTCCCCGAGGTCCGGTGTCCTGCCTGTTTTCCATCTCTCCCTGCTGCAACACACTGGATTCAAATGATCAGGCAGGACACCGGCCATCGAGGAACAGCTTTAGCTTTTATTTTGAAAATGACCGTCGGGAGCAATTATCAAGGCGGCGAACTTGACTTTCAATTGAGATTGGCCTGACCTATTCGCACTGCACTCGAACAGTTGCTTTTTTTCATATATATCGCAGTGTAATGTGTATCATTACATTTCTGCATGGGAAATAACTCCTCTTTGACGAAATCAGAGGTTTGCAAGTGTTGCAAGTAGCCTCCAGTATGATCTTTTCACATGAAATACAGACAAATTTTTGACAATCTGTTTGATGCAATGTTGGAAAAGATCAGAACCAAAATATACTTCTTTGCTCTCTATGACAATGCAAAACAAGCCAAGTGTACAAGGATTTCGCTTGATGCCAACCATTTGGAAAACAGTTTTTACCACCTTTGCTTAACAGTTCTGAGGTTGAGAGTTTGAATCTCAGATATAATGAATCACCGCAGTTTGACCTATGGATGGATAACTTCCATTTTTCTGACATTGTACGGAACAATTGATTCAAAAACCTCGAACAAATCGGATCGTGTTCGACTAATGAAGTTTGTCTGTACAACTAGAGTAAATTCTTGCATTTAGGCATCTGGAATCTGATCAGGGTTTACCTTTTCAACCTGCAAAAAGGAAAAGCAGGATCATGGCCCTCCATTAATAAATGCAATGTGTTGCCCTTATCTTACATATACAGCTGTATACATGAATTTCCCCGAGTGGCGCCGTAGTGCATGTAAATATTCAGTCGGCGCCAACGTGCAAGACCTCTCTTTCAATATCTTTCTGTATGATTGGCCTTCGAACTCGGCGCCGAATCACATTTAAGAAATGTGCAGCAGAAATCGTGATTGAATTTACACCTCCTACGGAGACAAGTGTGGTTCGCCATAATTCCCCACAGTGCACACACAAGGGAGGGAGGGGGGAGGGACTTCACAATCCCGCTTTCTCTTTCTCTCCCTCTGGCAGCCACCAGAGTGTTTCTGTCCATGCCCTCTCGAGCCTGCCACGTACAGGCAGTTCATAGCAATGTAAATGGTGTGGAAAGTAGCGCATAGGGAGCTGATGACCAGAGCCGTTCTCCTCCAAGGCTCGTATGAGCAAATGAAAGCCATCGCCTCCTCGCTCAAGCCCGCCGTTAGCCTTTATCTCACCTGCGAGGCTGGCTCTCATATTTGCTGTTTGTCTCCGCTCTCGCTAAATATATCAATCCCGAGCAGGTCGGCTGGGTCGCAGCAGCTTGGCAATCATCTGTGATTGCACTCTTGGCAGTCATTTCAGTCATAATTAAACTTTAATATTCCTATTTTTAGTTGTAAACCCGACCAATAATAACTTTGACGCACTTTTGAGGGGCGAAAGGTGGAAGCTCAGCTGCCACAAATACCTGCGAGCGTCTGTCATGTTAAGTCAAGGCATGAAGCGTGTTCAAATGAAGGCCTGATCAAAAGAGACGCAGGCAGACGAACACTTTGCCATGCATATGAGTTTGTTTGATGCCTAAATCAGACGCGGCACGTTTGAACATTCCACCTTCGCACATTGGACCCTTTTATCCTTTCAAAGTATCCCCTTAAAAGCATGCTTTTACCTGGCACTATGCGACACCAGCTCAAGGCGCCTGCCATGTAAAGCCAGCAGGAGCCGCAATCTCAACCAAAATGAAAAAAAAAAAAAAAAAAAGCACCTGCATGTTAAATGTTTGTCTACCTCGCCGGTGGCTGACGGCAGGTGGAGCCGCATTTAAACGGCGGGCGAGTCTCTGCGCATAAAATATAAACAACGTTGCGCCGCAGGAGAGCGCGGAGGCATCTTGACGACGTCGGGAAGAGTCCACTCACCCTGCTCGAAAGGCTGCCCATTAACTGATGTGGCTTTCATCTTGAGGGCCTCCCTGGCAGACGCGTCACACTGGGAGCCTCGATTAGTATCCTGGTCACTATCAGCCTGGTCACTATCACCATGGCCACTGTCTCGGAGGCTGGCTCGTTCTGCATCCTTAAATGTAGAGCTGCGGCAGGAAAGGACAGATGAGGAGGAGGGGGGGGGGGACATATAACTTGCCATTCTCACTGTGTGAGCACTGCTGTTTGATAGCCTGGCGGGCTTGATACTGGGATGAAGGAGCTCAAAAGACGCGGTCAGGAAGTGTCTGCATGCGAGCTCTTACCTTTGAACAAACGGCTGCCTGCTGCCAGCGTAATTGGGCTCGGAGGGGAAGTTTTCTGTCTGGAAATGACAATGGAAATTGTGTTTTTATTCAGAAAAAAAAAACAAAAGAGCTTCACACTGTTCACTGATGACATTAGACACGGGCGTGGATTGAAATGATCTGTGAAGCCTTTTTTGACACGGCCTGTTCAAGCTGGGATTTAGCCGCTTTCTTTCCCGGGTCGCTGTTCTGTGTAAACGACACTAAGTGGCTTTCCAGGTAGTCTCAGTGAAGTTTCAGTCCTGACACTCACTTGTGTTGGCCAATCCTTTATTAAAAAAAAGTGATTTTAATTATCGACCCTAATATACACGCGGTAGCACATTCAAAGTACACTTCTGAATAAGGGAGCACCATTTGGGGATTAGTTTCAAAAGATCTTTCGAAAACCTCAAGTACACAAATGTCTCTGCAATGGCAACCAGTTCACTGCCTGAAGGTAGCTGGGATAGGCGACCCTTGTGAGGACAAACGGTACAAATAATGGATGGATGGAAATATTGTTCTTGTGTCAACAAAATGTGGATATAGTACAAGGGTGGGCAAACTTTTTGATTGGCGGGCCACACTGGTTTCTAAAATTTGACAGAGGGGCCGGACCAGGAGCAGATGGATGGAGTGTTTTGGTAACCTCACCTCATCGGAGAAAAAAAAAATACATTTAATTTTAAATGAAAGTGAACAAAAGCATTACAATAATATAAATGTCTTTGAAAAATCAAAAGTATTTAGAAAATAAAACATTAACAAGGTTTATTCGTTTAATTCTTTTTCAAGTTCAACGGGCCGGATTAGAACGTTTAACGGGCCGCATCTGGCTCCCGGGCCATAGTTTGCCCACGCCTAATATAGTATCAATGCAATTTAATCAATATTGATTTTATGATGTTGTAAATCTCTGAATTCTTAAAATGATTTTCTCATGTTACTAATATGGGTTGGAGGGTTTTTTTTTTCCTTGGATCACGACTGAGTTCCGCTATCGTAACATACCGTAGTCTAGCACAAATCTATTCTAAGGCAGTTGTAATATCATAAATACAGTAAAATTTGTACGAAAGTCACTTCTCAGCTTTGTATATAAAACGAAGAACTGTGCATGCCTTCTTGAGCATTCTTAAACCGCTTCGCAAACTCGGTCATTGTGCTCCATTCCCAACCTTGAAACTTTCTATGTCAGGTGAGTCGTAAACCGAGGCTGCCTTGTAACAGCGTGTCATCTGACATTTACATGAGTGACTCGAGAAATTCATTCATTTCTGGACATTTTTTTCTCTGTCAATTTCTACATAGTGATTTCTTTCATTCCTTTCTGTAAGTTTTTCCATCAATTACTAAGAAATCGTAACGCATTGGACAGGATTCGCTTCCAAGATATGTTTGATTGCATAATTGAGTCCTTCCATTGTCAGTTTTATAGATCCGTCTGTTTCTGAAGGTTACAACACTTTCTTTTCAAACTTGAAATGTATACCGGCATTTTCTACAGCCGCACTATCTCTCTAAAAAAATCCCTGTAACCTTCAGCTTTACAGATGCCATTTCGACTCTGCAAATACCGTGTTATGGTGACGACATCGACAATGACACGTGGCGATATCAGTTATAAGCCAGTTATAAGAAAGCCTGCAACCAGAGCCATAACAGAAAATTTGACATTAAGCTGCTTTTGCTTTTTACACAGAACCCAGTGAAGCGGGATATTACAGCAACTGTGTGCACTTTCACACACCGATACGGCATCCCGCCATCAAATGCTTCAATGACTGAAGTCGGCCCCAGCGTTTGCTGAACACTTGTTGGACATACGCGTTGTTTTCAACACAACAGGGCAAGAAAGGTGAGTGTCAGCTGTCGCACTTTACAACCCCGGTCCTGTCGTTGGTACTGCCTCTGTTATGGGTGTGGTACCAGGTACCGTGAGTATGTGGTTAAATTCTCATGATCTTGGTCTAAAATATTTTTTTCATCACCTGGCAGAGACGAGGACATGCTTAGAACGTGGCGCCATTGTGACCATATGTGCCTCTTTGGCAAGGCATAGAAAGGAAAGCATTAGCGCTTTCATGAGTGCCCTTTTCCCTTCATCTTGAGAATAATGTGTTTGTGTTGATCACACCCACGTAGCACAGCGACTGGTGACAGCGCCAGGCCTTGTCATCTGTGCTACCATCTCCAAATGTGAGACTGACCCAGATATTTACATCGTGTACGGACACACAATTCCAGGCAGCGCAACAAGCTCGCGTTGGCCAATTAGCATGTTAGCTGGCGAGGCTGGGACGAGCCTGCCATATAGGGCCACCTCGTGCCAACTTGGGATGCGGTTCGGCGGATCTGACCCATATTTAGGCTGAAAAAAAATGCGATTGTCGGGGTTACGCCGTGCGCATCTCACTGTCTGGCGCACAACGGTCGGGTAATGCGATCGGACAAGCTGCTCAAACACCTGTCCGCTCCAACATCTCAGGCTGGGTTTTGTTTTCTCTCCACAGCCCAGGATCTGCTGGGGGTCACAGTGGCCTTGTTCAAGACTCACATTGTTTGCCTTTCCCACACGGAAAGAGAGTGAGAGAGAGAGAGCGTTTCCTCATTATGTGGCCTGGAGGCGTAGCACTTTACAAGAGAACAAATGTGGATAATACATTAACCTTATTAGTAAAATGCCAACTAAAACAAAGTTGTCATACCATGCTTCATTTGCAAAGTGTTTGCCTAAAGCGAGAAAGCTAAAGTGATAATGATGTCGGATATTTTCCCCGAGTTTTACTGCGAAGCAGAGAGCACGTTCAAGAATGGAGTGTCTTACCTGTATCACCGACATCCTGTTTGCTGTAGCGTCTGTGCTCAGCCCGGCAAAGCTGGAGTGGCAACCTGCCCTGGGTACCGTCAGGCTGTTCGGGGTTGTCTTCAGATACATGACCTCGGACCTGGGCAGCGTGAGCGGCAGGGGGCTCTGGTAGTCGAAGCATATAGGCGAAGTAATGAGCGAGGGGCTGCTCACCACGTTCATGCGGCTGGCCGAATCTCGCTCCTCCATCTCACTCTGCACCAGCATGATGTCACTCTTGTTGATCCGCTTCTTCTTGCCCTTCCCCACCGGAGGATTGGAGTACTCAGGCATGCGGCAGTTATAATTCCCGCTCTCTTTATCTTGATGCTTGGACTTGACAGCGATGGCGGTCATGACGGCTAAGAGCATGACCGAGATAATGCACAGGGTAACGATGAGGGGCAGGGAGACATCCCAGTGCTGCTGCTCGCCGCTCACGCCAGAGCCCCCGCCACCTGCTGCTGCTTCCGCGTTGGCCTTGATGACCAGTTTAGCCACAGCGGATAAGGGCGGCTTGCCATGGTCCGTTACTTTAACCACCAGCTCAACCACGGGCGAGACCTCTTCCCACAGGGTGTGGGTAGTCCGGACTTCACCGCCTAAAGGATCCATGTCAAACAGGTGGTCGTCGTTCCCCTCTGTGATCTCGTACGTCAAGTGTCCACTCTCTCCGTGATCGTGGTCCACTGCTTTCACCGTAGCCACGATGTAGCCGATACCCACATTCCTAGGCACTGGAATTTCCGCCGTATCATTTTGAAGGAGCGGTAAAATGATCACCGGGAGATTGTCGTTCACGTCAAGGATGTTGACCCTGACGATGGAGGTGCTCTCCATGTGAGGGGAGCCTCCGTCTTTCGCTTGAACTTTGAATTCAAATGATTTGGTTTGCTCATAGTTAAAAGAGCGGGATGCATATATGGCTCCATTGATGGGGTTAACAGAAACGTACGTATAAACAGACACTTCGCCAATATGCGACGGCAAAATGGAGTAGGTCACAGTGCCGTTGCGGCCTACATCAGGGTCATGGGCCTGCACGGAGCCCAGATACTCACCCGGAATGTTGTTCTCGGGCACCTGTAGCACATAAACGGCTTTTGTGAAGCGAGGTGCATTGTCGTTCTCGTCCAAGATTTTCACAGTGAACGACTTGGTGTAGTTCAAAGAGGGGATGCCGTTGTCTCTGGCCACGATCGTTACATTATATTCGTCCTTGGTCTCCCGATCCAAAGGTCTGTCGGTGAGCAGCGTGTAAAAATTGTCATTGTTCTCCTGTAGTCGGAAAGGAACGTTTCCCAGCACGCGGCACTGGAGCTGCCCGTTTCGGCCAGAGTCTTTATCCGTCACTCTGACAAGCGCAATGACAGATTCGGAGGGTGCCGCCTCGCTGATGGCACCCTGCCGCACAGAAACAAAACTGATTATTGGTGAGTTGTCATTTTTGTCAAGCACTTTGACAGTAATTTTGGCGTGACCCGGTATGGGGTTGGGCCCAAGATCCTTGGCCTGCACATCAAATTCTATGATGGGATTCTCCTCATAGTCGATTTCTCCCTGGACTTTGATGACTCCACTATTGGGATCAATGGAGAACAAATCTTGTATTCGCTCAGATGCATATCCTGTGAAGGAGTAAACCACCTGTCCGTTGCTTCCCTCGTCATGGTCGGTGGCGTTCAAATCTATGAGTACTTTTCCAGGCGGGGAATTCTCTGGCAGCTCCAGCACATAGGAGGATTTCTCAAAAATGGGGCTATTGTCATTCGAATCAGTCACCCTGACATTGATTTGCATGGAGCCTGATCTTGGATACTCTCCCCCATCTATAGCCGTGAGGAGGAGGGTGTGATGGTTCTGGTCTTCCCTATCCAAAGGTCTCTGAACCACCAATTCTGGATAAATAGTCCCGTCGCCTCTTACTTTTAAATCCAGGGAGAATGTATTGTAATCATCTCTGGTGACCTGATAAGTCTTGATCCCGTTCTCCCCGGTATCCGAGTCATGTGCAATAGTCAGAGGGAAGCGCGTGCCCGCTGCTGCGTTCTCAGAGATGTCGATGTTAACGTGATCTGAGGGGAAACTGGGCGAGTTGTCATTGATGTCCTGTATGTCGATCTTGATCATGCATATTTCCTTGTCGTTGGCAAACACTTCCATGGCGAGCTGGCACTTTGGGTTACGCCTGCATAACGTCTCCCTGTCAATCCTTTGTTTGGTGAAAATAAGTCCACTCTCTGGGTCGACGTCCACCAGGTGTGGTGCGGAATTCTCCAGCACTCTGAAGTTGGATTTTTTCCCTCTCTCCAGGGTCCCATATCCGCCGTCTTTTGCGATATTGCCTATGACCGTGCCGGGTCCTTGCTCCTCCGGGACAGAATAACTAAGGTTTTTCAGTGTCAGGGCTTTAACCCACAGCAGAAGGAAGATGGGAACAGAGAGACGCATCCCTTCAGTTGGATATGCGGTACTGGCACACAGGAGGAAGAGGAAAAAAAAAAAACCTTGACTTTCAACCTGTTGATTATTCCACAAAACCTTTAGAGGACTAAATCCAAAGCTGGCATGTTGCTGCCCGGCTAATTGGATATCAAATCGATTTGTGAACCCCCTTTAATGGGCATTAGCTCTCTCACATGCCGCTCTGCGATGATGAACTCTTTCTGTAAACAAGGATGACCGCCCGACGACACCCCGTGCATGAATTAAAGATCAAATTCAACATTGGAATGCTTTGTTTCCCCTCTCAGCGGGACTCCCACAATGAATAATCGATGAGAATAAAGTATTAATATTCCCCTCTGCGTCCAAGGTTAAAGCATGGTGAAGGTTAGAGATTGCCTTTCAACAGGAAGAAGAAAAAGGAGGAGGAGAAGAAAAGAGACAAAAAAGGCGCATTGCCCTCATGCGACATCTGCACGCTGCAAAGCTCCAAAATGCACCATCGGTCCGCGTTAGCACCGTCGGTGCATTGTTACTTTAGTCTCCGGTGCGGCACACTGTTGCATCGGGGGGCTGCCTGCCTGACTGTGTGCGTTTCTCCTCCAGTAAAGTGCACGGAGCAAAGGAGCGGGGCTGCAGCCGCTCGCTTCGCCCTCCCCTTCCTCCGGCGCAACCTTTTGTGTGCTCCTTTCGCAGAGGAACACTCTCAGCGGTCACTTTTTCTTCCCCCCCCCTTTCCCCCTTTTCCCCCTTTTTTTGTGGTCCACTAATCAGTCCGCTAATCCCGTAATCCAGTCTGATTCGAAGGCGCTCCTGTTTGCATCCATCAACCGCCACGCTTATCTGTTGCACGGAAGACGAGAGCGATCCGAAGAGAGCGAGAGAGAGGAAAATAAGGTGCGAGATGATTGAAGATAATCAGAATGAGTCGCGTCTCCTCCTCAACTGTTGAAAGCTGCTCCCCCTCCTCTTCTTTCTCCGTTCTCCTCCCTCCCTCCTCTTTGCCGCACACTCCCGCGCCTTATGTGCGCGCACTTTAGTGCTCCCTTCGCAGCTCCGGTGAGTGAGCGGTGACAGATCTCGGCGTCTAAGGTGGAGCACATGGATGGCTTGAAGAAAGGCTGTACTAGTGCTACGTGATTCATTTACTGATGTGCGCGCAGTATCAGTGGGGATGGAATACCAAAAAAAAAAGGAGGAGGGGGAAATGCCCGTGGTGGTGGTGGATGTTGCTCCAAGCACGCAGTGATGTGAACTGGGGGGGATTAAGAGTGGATCAATGAACGCTACATGCGGTCACTATAGTGAAGAGCCAGGATAAAATGTGAAATTAAAATGGATCTCGTTAAATCCCCCCCCCCCACACACACACTTCTCAGAGCACCTATCTGTATGACAGGGTGCAACTAAAACCGCAGTGGTAAACAGACTGATTGGATGAATAAAACTTTGGTCAGCATTTCACCTGTTGGTTTTGACTTGATATCAGACAGAGGTGATAATTGTGCTTGCACTTTGTACTCTCGTAGAAATACAAAATCACTCTAGTAAAAGTAGGTTTTGACCAAAAGACATTTTAAAATAGCAACTAGTTGTTGGGGAGATGGCAGTTTGTTTACTGGCTAATGTTGAGATGCCCTTGAGCAAGGCATTGTCCCCACCACAATAACTCAAGTGGTGTACACTCTTTGCGCACTTCTTTCACTCTGAAACTTTCCTTGCATGCTTGTGTGGTCTTGTTTTGTGCGGTGTGCAACATTAAATCTACATCAGAGACAAAAAACAAAACTGCTTCTCTGTGTATTCTTTCAAACATTCAAGATGAGTATTTGTCACGTGCACATTAAAAACACAATGGTAGCACTGAGGAATAAAATTCTAGCTTTTCTGTCGAATCTGTCAAACATGTTACGATAGTGTCACTGATGTTGTCAAGTGACTAAAAGAAGTTGGAGATGAGGAACAATTAAGTGAACAAAAAAATAACATCATTGTATGTGTTTTTTTTTTCAGACTAGATGGAAAAATTTTGAAAGCCAGTAGTTGTTGTTCTTAGGTTGCCGCATTCGCCACAAATGACACCATCAAACTTCATCGTGGTCATTAAAGTTTTTTTTTTTTCACTCTTATAAGTGACGTGCGGTGAGGTTCATGATGGTGAGACACTGATTGTTCAACAATATGACAAAAAAAAAAAAAAAGATTCCGTACAAGGTCGCATTCATTGTTATTGGTTTGTTGCTGATTATTTTTTTTTTTTTTTTTGCAGATCTCTTTTTGGAAAGTAAAACTTAGGTGTCTGATATCACAACTGCATGTCTGATGTTTCTAACAAATCGATAAAGAATCGGGTACTTTATGACAAACTTTTTGGAAGTGTTTGAAAGAGATCGGCATGGACTCCCAGTTCAAGATGGCGGCTCATTCTGCACGTTCTCAAATAGCCGAGGCTCCCTCTAGTGGTTATTTGTGTATGTACTTCTATGCATTGCAGCAATGGGACATAGCACTGTCAAAAGTTAGCAGTTGCATTGCACTTTTGTTTTTTTTGTTTTTTTCTGCCATTGTGCACTTTCAGTCAGTTTTCTGGCCACTTGAATAGATGAAATATTTTACATATTCATGTAATATAGTAGACAGACTTGAAGGCCAGCATGTGCATTACATCCGCGATAAAACACATTTATTGGCGATTGAAACAGAAAAGTCGCCAACTGCCTGGGCCAAAATTCTTGCGTGCATGGTCAATGGAGGCTCTACATTTAACGCTTTGCGTCACTTGGATTTCAACAGGCTAGTTTGTCTTACACTATATGGAAATTTATCTAATTTATATATTTGTCGGTATTATTGTTGTATTGCACTGGAGAGGAGAGCTCTCTAATCTCGTTGCACTCTTGAGTACAATGACAATAAAGGGATTTCTAATTCTAATTCTAAAGTGCTTTGTTACAACTCCAACTGTTGTGAAATGTGCTGTATGAATAAGGTTGTATTGTATTGTGTGAATAAAAAAATTTAATATATAAAAAAAAAATGGGATTTTACTCTTCACAGCAGAGAACAGCCAGCAGGGTGTGGCGCTGACTCACTTGCCTACCCCGACTGCATGTCTTTACTCATACATCCCCAAGATCTCAATCAATTAAGCACGATCACACCCTCAGTTGACTTTAACACTCTCAGGTTACATCAATTTTTTAAAACATTTTTTTTATTTTATTTTTTTTATGATTATTATTATTTTTTTGTACATTTTTATTTTTTTTTACAAAAGAGTAGAAAGTACATATATGTTTTCAAATGTAACGGGTCAAAGTAAAAAAAAGTCATCAAAAATAAATATTCAAGTTTAAAGCAAATCTACTTGATTGCGAAGTTTTGTACTTTGGCACTTTAAACTGCAGATACTAGCTTTGTAAAAGTGGATTATAACCCTAAATTTTGTATCACAACAATCTCAAGGCACACAACCAAACAGAAAGGTCACATACTGTAAAGTGTAAAAAAGTAGATTCCAGTAATGATGCCAACTAAGAGTGATAAGTAATGTTTTCCATCCTGATCTGCTCAGAAAATGGTTAAGGACGATAACCGTAAATATTATGTTCAATATAGTAGTAAGCATACTGTGTACTGTAAACTAAAAGTTAGTCTAATTTACAACTAAACCTTCTTCTTTGCATATTCCTGCAGTCTGGATGTCCTTTGGCCCCGTGCTGCCTCACACAGGTTGATGTTGGAACTACAACTGGTTTTGGAGAAGAAACTTATGATCCGTAGCGGGGATCATCATGTCCGGTATGCTGTGTCGATCACCTTGAGTACACCACTTGCTTGCCATTTTTTTACCATGTCTCTCACTTTCTAACTATTAGTTACAATGTTAATTATGGTTATGTGTTGACACTGCTTAAGACACAACTACAGAGCCAATGATAATCACACTTCCTTATGCGCAAATGTGATCCAATGCAAGAGCTGCTTCAAAGATAACCGGCGCTCAAAGCCCTCCACCAGGGCTTAAAATATTCAGACGTATACATATAAAGCTTGTGATCATGTCAAATTGGATTTTCCATGTTACATTGAAATCACTGCCAGAATGTGCAACCTGGATCGCAGCCAGATGACTCCTGGCTGACCTTACATACGCATACATTTACTAGGGTGTATTAGGACCTTCTGTTCCTAAAAAAAAAAAAAATATATATATATATATATATATATATTTCTTTTTTTTATTATTTTATTTATTTTGTGGTATTATTATTTTTTTTTAATTTCCCTTGTAGTTTTCCAACTTTTAACTCATTGACTGCCATTGACGGATAAAGACGTCAAAGATCCATTTTTATTTTTTTATTTTTTACTCGGCTGGTAGTGAATGAGTTAACTGGCAATATTACGACTTAATTCCTGTAATATTAGAACTTTAATCTGACAAGCCATTTTCTTTGCTTTTTTCTCATTCTATGTGCTTTTTTTTCTGTTCAGTTTGCCAATAGTACTTTGTACATTGTGTAGCTTGTGTGACAATATGAAATCTTTTGACTATTAAAAGATAGTGAATCTTTGGAATTGCACAAATATTGTTGCTGATTTATCAACCAGACATTCTGTGCAGGGACAAAATGTGACAGGACGACAAAGGAAAGAACAGGAAAATAAAGTAATCACACAGGCTGTGTGCAGCAACAACATCTGGAAAAAAAACAAAAAAAACAAGCATGATTTTTTAAAAAACTGTATATGGAGACAAACAAAAAAAGCATCAACTAGTAATATTGCCCAAAATGTGAACTACTTGACACCAAACAATCTTTTCTTTTAGAAAATCTGACGACATTACTGTATTTCCTCCCATGATATCACCTTCAAATCCTTTTAATATATTAAAATTTTTGGGAGCATTAAGTATTTGCAATGAAAAGCGCAATAGCTCATCTGAGACACACATTTTTGTTCCAATCCTTGAGTATTACTGCTGTTCCGCGCACTAAAAATATGTGGCAGGATAACTAATGCGGTGCTTAACTCTCTGTATTCACACAAAAAATACTTAAAAAAAAAAACGGAGCAGCATTATCTTTGTAAAGGCAGGAGTGTCTCTTTTGTCGGGTGTGATTTGAGCATACAGGTGTACCTAATGAAGTGTCCAGAGAGAGTATTCATTATGCGTGTCCTTTTAGATGCTACAGTAAAAGGTTTGCGAGGCAGGATGCTCTCAGCTGGAGGACATTCCAAATGCTTCACTCTCTGCTCAAATATCATGCATGTTAGCGTAACCTGCCTTTTGCCGCTATCAAACATCAATACCCCCGCCCCCTCACACACACACATATCAAGCTCATATCCAACATTGAAAAGATGGACTGACATTTCGCTCTCAGCGTTTCAACAATATGACATTTGCATTTCTTTTTTTTTTTTTTTTCCCTCCCACCACTCCAGCGGATGTGGCGCTGGGCGTTCCTCGCGAGCATCATTGCGAGCGGAGGCCGCGTCCGCCATCTGCGGGGCCAAAGAGCGAGCCCCGTCTGGCCCGGATCTTGGTTTAATTCTGTGTTGGCCGCCATCTAAATCAACCCCCCTGCCTTGTCTCCGAGTTCATTTCCATTGTCTGCAACATGGCTACTGCACTCCTCTCGGGAGCATCAACTTTGCCTGGCTGGAGTGCAGACTGCATAAAATGTCCATTTCTGCAGGTAAGAGATAAGGGCAGAAAGAGAAGCTAATTATCATTCAGTGTATGTTAAAACCCCAGGAAAGGGCGGCTATCAACAGCGGTGTCTGCACTGACACAGGCCAACTATTTAATAGGATCTGAACTCCAAACTCGGCTTCATACTCGTAATAAATAGACCACGTCTTAACGCAAGGCTTTGACTGTTGTGCTCGTCTAAAAGCTAACTCTCTAATGAGGCCGCCGCCCTCGAATGAATTGCGGGTTGTTGCCAGTAAAACACTGGGACGCTCCGCTTGTTTCACGACAAATTGAATTTCACCGGAAAGCACATTATTCCCGCGGTGTGTAACGTCATACCTGTTGTAATGGACTCTGTCGTAGTGGAGTTGACTAACATCTCGGCTCATCTTTCCCTTGATTCACTTTGCGCTCGGCCGGGGGCTGATTTCAGGTGAGATTAACTTGTTTGTCATTCGGGTTTTGCTGCTACCACTGGTAACACAGTCAACAGCGGAATACTGATGGTTGTCGAAAGGAAGGAGGAGCGACGCATTCAATCAGGTTGGTACCACATTCAGGTCATAGAATTACATGAATTAAATGAGACGTATTGTGGTACATTCCCATTTGTTTAATACGTTCCGTGACCAAACTCGAACTCAATATACTCGTACAGTACAACAAATATATATTCCATTGAAAGGAATTGAAATGACATTAAACTATTCCAGCCCCCACAAAACACCTGTTTTCAGTGTGTGCCTTTAATGGGCGTGGCCTAGTGAGTAATATCAGCAGCAGCTGTTAGTTAGACTTGAACATATGTCCGTGTCTTTTGGCCAACTGCTGGTCCTTGTAATTGTTTTGATTTTCTGTTTGATTCTTTTTCCGTGTTGTTTGCATCACCGAACATGACTCATTAAGTGGCCCGCCGCTAGCGAATCAAAATGACTCTTGGCGCCGGCTCTTTAAATTGAATGACGAGAGCCGTCTCCCAATTGGGAGCCACTTCTGAGATTCATTTCAAAGAGTATGCACGTTATTGGTCAATATGTGTGGCATCTGGCTTTGTTGCAGTGAGGGGAGGGGCGGCAGTTACACAAAGACGTGAGATAGAAAAAGACCCAAGGGGACATTTGTAGAGCGACCCACTAGTATAACTAGTATAAGGAGTAAAAATCTGCTAAACACATTTAAACTTAACTGACATTGAAATGCAGAGTGTAGAGTCTTGTGGGGATACAAACATTTTAATAAAAGTGCCAGTGTCTCAAATGCAACTGTTGTTGCTGATGCTGGAGACTGTGCACTGTCCCTCTTGAGTGAAACCTCTCCAAAAGTGCCATCTTAAAAAAAAATAAAAAAATCTTAAACCAAAATATAAGCATAACTGCAGTGTTTGCACAAATAACCGTTGCTGACATTGTTCTGACCGCGTCGCCTAACTTTCACCTACTCAAATTATTCAGCTCGATGTGGCATTTTTTATATATTTGGAGATGCGTCAAACTGATTGTAATTTGACAAAAATGTAATTTGGTGTCTAGTGAAAATGCATTGAATCTTGTGCGCTTAATCAGGGGAGATTTAAATTAGCCAGTGGTGGCTTTGCACACACGCCATTAATTAGAAGGCTGGGCGTGGAAGGGTAAACATCTGTTCACAGAAGTCTCAGGTAACACCAGAAAAAGTTGTTGAAATTGTTGCCGTGGCCACAAATTTGGAAACATTTAGTAAACGGAAACGTCATTGCATGTCCTTGCTAGGCTCTGGTCGTCTTGGTAACGAAAGCCATATCCCAACACTTGCATGAGACTGGAATTTTATAATTGAATGTATGCATATTAATTATAATATTTACATATTGGTAAATTAGGTTCGGCATCCAAATAAATGAGAGGTTGATCAGTGTTATGAAAAATAAAAAAAAAAATAATGAAATTTTAAAAGGTGGCAAAACCTTACAAACATTCAACTGTTATTTTTTTTCTTCTTTTTATTAGTCTAAACAAATTTGAATTCAATCAAAGACTACAGATTTTTTACCAACAGGATTAAAACATTTCGTATATACATTAAAGCTTTTGATCACATCAAATGGGATTTTCCATTTTTATATTGAAATCAACTGCCCGAATGAGCAACCTGGATTAGCTCCAGATGGCAATATTAAGGACACACTGGAAAGTCGGCAAATACCAAAATATAAGGTCAGACATTTGAAAAAATGAAGTTGAATGATTCCAAGAACATTGTGAGATGAGATTAGATATGAAATAAATGTAATTTGAGGATTTTCTTGTGGATTTTATCCATTTTCTGTCACGCATATTCTCGGTTTGCTTGGTAACTGATTTAAAGTGGGAGTCTGCTTGTCACATTCTGAACTGAACTCAATTGCACGGCACAAACACCCATTAACAGTCACATTCGCTCCGCTGGACAATTTAAAATCTTTGATGATCCGAACGCATGTTTTTGGAATGTCAGAGGTAGCCGGATTACCCAAAGAAAAGCCATCCCAGTATGGAGAGAACAAGCAAATGCCACACATGTAAGGCTTGACGTGAGCTTTGAAACCAGAACCTTTGGACTAGGAATAAAACACTTTCAAAATAGTGTATTTTTTTTTTCTGCAAGAGCAATGATGCCTTGGCATTGCCTCAAAGCATCGAGCAAGTGTCCAATAGAATTGCTCTGATGCCCTTATCACAGCCTCTTGTGGGCATTTTTACATGGTGTCTGGACGATTTCCGTCAAGTCATACACCAGAAGTCTTTTTTTTTTTCCACCTCCATTGTTGAGGCTGATGAAAGGATGCTGAAAAGCGGTTGGCTATTTTATAACGGAAAAATGGACGCCTTTCCAAAATAAACAGGCTCCAGACATGCTGCTGCCTGTAGAATGGTCAGCAGAGAATTATCACAACTGTGCTGACAATGTAATTTAGGAGGCGGGGGCAGGGGAGGTTTAGACATCCTCAACATTGATGAAAACTGATCTGAGAAGAAGGAAAAGGAGAAAACATTTTGTACAGCCGTGTTTTGTGCTTGCCTTTTCTGTGTTTGTAGGTTATATGGCGAGTAAAAGTACAATAAAGTACAAAACGGTGAGAGTGCAATTGTTTCTACTGATTTTTTTTTTTTGTTCCAATTCCTTTCAGTGGGGAAGGATAATTTCAGATAATTGTTTTAATATTTCAAGCATGGTCAAAAATTAAAGTGTACTTCGGATAGCATGCGAATTTATTTATTTAATTATTTTTACTCGTCAAATTTAACTCCAAATGTAAATTTTTCACTCCAAATGTAAACACATGGGTCGAATGCAGAGAGAGACAAAGCATATACAAATTTCCCCTCCAAAAGCAGCAGGAAAATTATTATATATAAATATATATATATATATATATATATATATATATATATATATATATATACGCCATTTCATACATAATGTAACACAATGTGTTTCACACAACCAAAAGCACAACACTTAAAAGCATTTCCAAACAGAAGAGCTGAATATAGCCTGGATCTGTTTGTGTTTTTTTGTTTATGGATAATGTCGGCCCGCATCACTGCACTGTGTTGCGTTTGATTCATTGCTGATTTATGCGCTGTAGTGCCGCCGCTGCTATAACATCACACGATTTCCATGTCTTGTCCACACCCTCCAGTGGAAACCAAGCCGGCACCACAATGAACTGTGGAAACATGACTTATGCTATGCAGGGTATGATATATGAGATTGTCCCCGAATCATTTCTCCCTTTCATCTGGATGACAGCATCCCTCTTTCGGAGGGAATTGCATACAAGCATTGAGATTCTGTACGGGAGTTTCAGTGTTCAAATTTGACTGGCCTAAGGAGAAAGTGAACAGTTTTACTCCCTCTCTCCCTTTCGCTCTGCAGCCGGTTGTAGCTATCTATCCTTGAGAGGTCAGATGGGTCGAGCAGAAAGAGGCTATGTAATCTTGCAAATCCATCTTGGCCAACTTCAAACTGTACACAACCAGTCAGAGTTCTTTAAAGAGATTAAAGTGATGCAAGGCATGCTTTAAATGGGCCCAAAAAGCAGAATTGATTGCTTGCAAACAACGGGAACCCCGCCCCCCCCCTCCTTGAAAAAGTTGCGTGCCGATGTTGCCACAACGGCAGTTTTGTCGGAATTTCCACCGTGCCCCCATTCATTTTCTGTAGTGCTTGTCCTCATTAAGGTCGCAGATTAGCTGGAGCCAAGCCCGGGCTAAGTTTGGCCAGGAGGCGGGATCTACCTACGCTGAACTGATTGCAGCCTGAATTTGAGAGCTCAGGCTGATTTTGTGGCGCTTTTGGGGTACATATTCATGAGACTGAAATCTCATTTTAAACAGAAATGAAAAGCAATACATTTATATGACCCGTACCTTATATGAGTGCACTAACTTGTTATGATCGGATTCATCTCAAAACATATTTTTAATACTTTACCAAATGTATATTTAGGTTGGCACGGTTATTAGCACAGGCCAAGAAGTTCTCGCGTGGGTTTTTCTGCAAGTAATTTAGCTTCCTCCCACTCTCTGAAAACATGCATGCAAGTTTCACTGGAGTCTATAATGATATTTATAATATATATAATTTTTTTTTGTCTCCATGTGAGCGCTGCGATTGGCTGGCCTGAATATTGACAAGTACTACAGAAAATTATTGTATAGACAAAATAATCTCTTAAGCTTGATAATATACAATTCAGAATTTTAACCTTTTGGGGAAAAAAAAATGTTTCGTAATGTATGCAAAAGCATAATCATTCATGATTTATGTTACAAATGTAGGAAAACGTGTTATGGTCCAGAGCAACCAAAGTTGAACTTTTCTTTGGTGCAAACAGAACAGATAGATAGATAGTTAGATTAAATAAAAAAAAAAAACAACAACATTCCCCTCATTTTTTGTTGAAAATGTTTTTGGTTTCCTCACTACTTGTTAAACTAGCGCGGTTGAGGTTTCACACTTCTACGCCTTGATGGGCAGAATTTTTGTCCCATTGCATTCCATGTATTATTTTTTTCCCCCTTTCCCAAGGACCTGCCCCCCTTCTCCCAATGATTTCCATCAACACTTTCCCTGGTGATACAGTGAAAGTCTTTTGTGGAACAAACCATCTGGTGTGTCAGGTTATCAACGCTCCCAATGCAATGGGAATAAATAGCATTTCACTTTGTGTTTGAGATTGCAGAGGGAGACACTTTTTGGGGGTTTGAGCAATTGAGCAAATTAAAACACTGCAACCTTGAACAACATTGAAATCATCTGCACGCTTCCAATTGAGCGTGATGAGGATTCTATCTACAGACTTTTATTTCAGGACTAATGAGCCGATTTATCTTATTTCTTTCGTCCATTCAAGTGTCATATTATTTCGCTTGCCCGATTGGAGGTGGATATTGCATATCGGACCGAGATGTACTTTCTCTTCACATTTCTCGCGACACGGCAGGACCAGACCTCCACGTTTCAGCTTGCTCAGTGCATTCTCAGAGGTGAACACTTGTCATGTTGCTCGGGCACATCCAGAGGCAAAGCTGCGGGCCCGACGGTGCATCTAACAAAAGAGGCCTCATGCATCTCATAAGCCTTGTTATCAGGAGACGTGTAGAATAAATTATTTTTGTTAGCGACCAGCTGTGGATTTGCATGCAAATTCCAATCCTCAGGGGTCAAAAACGCTATTTCTCCAAAGTTTCAATTCCGAGTTAAAATTTCACACTCGTCAGAGTCGATGCGGAAGAGTTTTCATGTTTCTGTGTGTGATTGTTTTAAGAGGAAACTCTGAGTGTTTTTTTTTTAGGGGGGGGGGGGGTAAAATTCAACAATGCGCAGCCTCATTTGCATTTTTGAGCACATAACTAGTGTCACTCGCTGTTAAGGAGGCGCCCTATAAATGAGTTATGCAAATTCACGCCAAGGTACACGCTCAACAGTCTGCTTGCATCATCTCAAACGTTCACATGCTATTCACATCGCATCAGACGCTCGTGGTAGAGGCGATCTTGGGAATGTCGCGGGCAACGACGCACACATTCTGATGCTCAAGGTTAGCAAAAGACATTTCTGAATTTGCTAACTGTAAAGTAGAAGAATGGAACAAAAGTATCGTGGCGCATTGTGTTCGTCGTCAAAGCCGTCAGCAGTGCTGAGGAAAATGTGCCGGAAATTGCTGTGGGTGTGCACTTAAAAACAGGAAAAAAGAAATGTGATTCTTGGCCTGCCATCAAATGATAAAAGCACAATGTTTTAGGAAGATTGGTTGAAAATTGTGGCGGGTGGTTGAGCACTGAAGAAAACATCGGTGGTCAGGTGACATTAAAAGCAAATCTAGTTCACACTGTGCACTAACCCAAGCGTTTCGAAGGAAAATCTGTGCGAATAACATCATCAGATCCTGCTTGGCCTTTAATATCTCCCACCGCTGACATCAATCAGAAGGCATGTTCGTTACGATTATGAAATCGTAAGGTTGTGATTAACTCATTTAGTACCATTGACGGATAAAGACGTCAAAGAATCTTTTTTTTTTTTTTTTTTTTTTAACTCAACTGGCAGTGAATGAGTTAAGTCACAAATAATTCATATCCAGCTTCTACAATATAAAAAGCATTGCAAAACAGTTTTGAACGTATGTTTGAAGGTTGACTAAGGTCAGTCAGTATTAAACTGGGGGAATAGCTCGTGAAAAGGGCACCCGCGGACAACTTCAGTAGGGCATCCTAAAAATCAATTGTGTGTTTTTTATATAGGACTGTCATCCAGCTCTGAGGACGAGTGCCCTCAACCCAGATTTGAGCCGGAGAGTCAAAATACCGGTACAGTGGCCTTGTTGCTTTACAAATAACAAAAGCCAAACTCCACTGTCCTCAACACTTAAGAGCCAGGTGCTTCAACATGGTTTCCCTAGTGATGTTATCTAGTGTCTACGTTTACGTCTCCCTTCCGTTCCGACGGCGGGCCTGTCCCTCATGGAAATTCTGTTGGTTCTATCAAGCATGGCGCCGGTTTCGAGGGTTTTTCCAATCACAAATAACATCCCACATTTGTTATGCCACAAAACCTGTGTGGGAGAACCCTTCAACTTAGATTTGAGTCTGAGTCTTTTGTCTGTGCCCTAACCTTCACACCAAAGCGCCAAGCTCTTTGGTAGAATTGCCGGATTGCTTACTAAAATGTAGTGACTCACTTGTCTCACTTTCTCTCGCTTCTAGAGCTCATCCCTTGTCTGAAATCTATTTCATACAGGGGTCACCTGTCGTTCTTCCATCACAGATATTCATCCCATGTCTTATGACAACCTCTCACAGAACTCTATCAAGAAGGGTGTCCTCGATTTCATTTTCACCGGGGTCACTTGGGTTAAAAACAAACAAAAAAAAAAAACAACAACAACAATTTCCTCTGACCACAACACCATAGAGCAGGTGTGAGCAAACTACAGCCCGAGGGCCAAATGCGGCCCGTTAGACGTTTTAATCCGGCCCGCCAAACTTGAAAATAATTAAATGAATAAATCTTGTTAATGTATTATTTTCTAAATATTGTGATTTTTCAAAGACATATATCTTATTATAATGCTTTTGTTCACTTTCATTTAAACTTAAATTGATTTTTTTTTCTCCGATGAGGTGAGTTTACCAAAACACTCCATCCATCTGCGCCTGGTCCGGCCCCTCTGTCAAATTTTAGAACCCATTGTTGCCCGCCAATCAAAAAGTTTGCCCACCTCTGCCATAGAGCTTAAGTCATTCTCATGGTAAGTGACATGTAGTGATTACAACCTTTTCCAAATATCAAGTGCATCATTTTTTTCTGTAGTCTGTTGGATTGAAGAAATATTTTCCACTGCCCAGAAGACCAGATAGCTATTTACCATGGTGACCAGATTTTGTGCACGACACAAGTGATGGTAATAAGTGCCCTCAAAGATACCCCATGCCTGTCATTATAGTGAATGTCATCCTCCATTTCTTGGTTCTATCACACCCAGATCATCAGTCTGAGGTTCCCACTTCTGATACAAAATTGTCTCTAAACACAGAAGGACAATCCACAGTGTGTACTTGAGCCAGGGTCAGTTGTCTTGAAAACTTCAGACACTGACCATGACATCAAAGAACCAGACTTTCTAACGTCCAAGCCAGATTGCGTACACAACCGGGGTGACGACATGCTCGACCCCGCGACCTCCCCACGCCATCCCACTCCGTTGAACAAAACAGCAAAGAGCCAGACTGTCCATCACAGTCGTCTAATTGAGTATACAATCGTACTCTCTAAAAGACAAAACATTTTGCTTTGGACCTGATTGGCTTAATAAAATGAAAGCGGCAATCTTTACATTGAACTCGGCACGTTCCTGCACTTTAGTTGTTCACAGAAACTAGACAGATTGACACCACGCTGCATTACAATCAAGCCAAGTCAACTCTCAGTGATTTCTGTCAGAGAAGTTGCAAATGAGAGCTGTTGTTGGAGGAACCAGGCCCGCACAGCTACAAATCCATACTATTTACCAACAGAGTGGGTTTTATTAAAGAAGCTGGCGCCTCTATTGCAAATTAGTCATATAATTGTAAATGGCCTGAGCTGGAAACACGGCGTTTCTGCAGCCGTAAGGAAGACTCACCCTCCGAGAGTTTCATTGATTATTCATCTCGGTAATGACCTCATGTCCCGGCCTGTTAGACTCTAGTGCTCATCAGCCTGTCACCTAGCTCCACCAACACCGTGCTGCTAACATTTCACACCCACTTTTTACAACACATGTTCATAAATAAGCACATTACAATCTCATCCAGATGAGCTTTTGATTCATGCTTCCCACCGAGGCTTGTCACTCGCAGGGGAGGGCGTGTGCATCAGCTGTGTGAGGAGCTGCTATGGAGCGTGTGCGCGTGCGTGCGCTTGTGTCGGGGTGTGGGTGCATTGATGAGATGGCAGGGACACAAAACAGGAGACAAAAGCAATCACGGCATCGACTTGGAAGTTGTCAAAGTCATTGACCCGAAGTCAGTGGACGGCTGGAGGAGAGAAGGAAAAAATGAAGGATGCAATTTAGTGAGCCAGTCCCTTGGACAAAGTCAAGCTGCACACTAAGTTGCAATTCTTCTCCCTCACAATGACAACCGGCAAATGTCCATCTCATAAGGACAAGCCTCTCGAAGAACTGATTAGTCTTCTGTGAGAGTAAGATTGTTTTACAGCGACGAGTTCGTCCAAGTATCCCCAAAAAAAAAAAAAAAAAAAGAAAACGCTGATGCTCCGCTTTAGTGCCCGTGTGGGCGTTTAATACATCTTGACAGTCTTATGTCTGCTCTCGTGAGGATTTTGTAGCATTTAATACAAAAAAAAAGGAGCAGTGTAATTAGTTCACAAATCTAAAATTGTTCTGAATCAGTTTTTTAATAGCTTTGATATGGGGCCAGCACGATGAAGTAGTGGTGAGCATGCCCGCTTCACATTCGTGATGTCCTGTCTCGCTCAATCTCTCATCCAGCCATCGCATGGGGCGGCCATTTTGTCACTCCCGTCGACTGATAATAGCTTCACAGGTGCTCAGGTGACGTCCAAATCACGACTCACCCGTTTTCTGAAGCTGTGCATTATTTGTTAGTTTGCTGAGCACTGAGCAACTGCGATGTCATTTTCAGTTGATAGAAGTGACAAAATGGCCGCCCCCTGAGATGGATAAAAACAAGTAGATTTTACCGCTTGACTCATATTCCCCACACGGAATATTCATCACAATGTCATGTTTAGACTTGTGGGCCTGCGTCAAACACATTTTTGAAAAGCCATTTTTTTGGGGTTGACTTCCCCTTTAATGCTTAACTTGTCATCCTTAACATGTCCCCCCCCAGTTTCCGACGGTCACGACCAACAATGCTTTAAGGTTACCAACTGGTTTGTGCACGTTCTACCATGCCAGCTAACCACAGCAGTAAAGGTAAGGATTTTTTTTCTTCGTTCTATCACCATTTTTCATTTCATTGTCTTATAATTACTGCTTAGTCATGTTTGTCGTACAAGTATTTACTGTAGCGTACGTTTTGGATCATTTTTTGATAATAATGCGGTGACCGGCCACATATTCGTTCTACAACTGTATGCTGACTCCGTATCGCATTGAAAGCAATATTTTACCTCTCTTCTACCAAACAACCCAAATATCAGGGACAGAAATAATAAACCTTTTTGAAAATGTCAATGACAAGAGAGTGTTTAATTTTTGTAAAGGCAAATGTGTTTGTAAAGCTTTTGAATTGGATCTCATTCGGTGTGTGTACAAAATGAGTATCTATTATTTTTTTGCGACTAGTGTAGTTCTTCACATCCAAACCAAAAAGGGAATTGCCTTAATTCTAAAATAAATACATGCATACAAAGGAACAAATTCGAGTTCACAAGTTCAACGTAAAACTTCACACGGCTATAAAAAAAATTCAAAGCCTTTCATATAAACTGTTTATTGAGGAGCCAACTTGATTTGCGTGGCCAAGGATGCATAAATAATTAAGATAAATACAGTGAATCATGTGTGTCACTTTCTTTCATGGGGGGGGGGTGCTTCTCTTGTCCTGCAAAGAGTTGGAGAGTCACACGACTGATGGAAAAGAGATGGAAGGGGGGAAAAAATAAATAAATAAAATAAATGCTCCTCCCAGGAGAAATGAATGCAGGCAGGGGAGAGCAAAGTGAATGCAATTTCAAAGGTGGAAATAATGGAGGTCATGTTGTCTGATGCTCCCGTGCTGGCCACCAAAACAACTAGGAATCAATCACATTTGCTCATGTTACTTTCTGAATGTTAATGACGACACGTTTAAGGCCGTTTTTTAATAACGGCGCTCATATCACGGCGAGGCCATCCATTATTCCCCAGACGCAATGAAGTGCGGTGCAGTTATCGGCGAGGTGTTATCAGCTGACTGGAGCAATAATATTTTGAAATGCATTTTTTTTTTTTTTTCCTCTTACCCTCTGTTTTCTTCATGCTCTCCCCCCGCCGTGTTTTTGTTGTGACGCAAGGTCAAAATGGAGTTTATCCTCTGATATCAGCTGCCAGTCTAGACGAGAGAAGCGCTCACTCAAGGTGACATCACTCCTCCGTCTGCTCTCAGCACGCCGCCACACCTTTCATTTCCTGCAAGCTCAAATTTACAACTTCATCCTCTGACAGAAGGAGTCAACATGTCTAAATGTGACCCCAGCCTGTGATGCTCTGTGAGGAAACTCAACTTGCGTGGCTCGTGACCACCCCATGGAAACAACAAACAAAGCCCTTTGTTTTTTGAATAATATGACGCGAAGAAAACTGTACAGTACAGTCGTGGCACTGATTATCAACTAGGGTACAGTGGCACTATGCGAGAGTTCATCAAGGGTGCTGTGGGGAAAATCATCCAATTTCACTTAATTTGTATAAAAAATATGAATTCCAAATAATTAGACTTTATCTATCTATTCCAACAGAAAGAGCAATTAAACTTTATTTCATTAAATAGCAGAAGGTACAATTAAGTTGTTGCCATCTATACAATCGAGTACGTCATGAGTCATGTGACTTCATGTGAGCATCTTTTATTTATTTGTTTTTTTTTAAGCTTAATCCCAGAGAACTGAAGCAAAAATTTCATCTGACAAAAATAAAAATGTGAACAAAAAATAGGCCAATATAACGAATGATTAATTGGTTTGGTTTTTGATGTACATTTCTTAAATTCACATTTTGTATCCCAGCAAACTGCATTTTCTTGACAAGGAACATTTTCAGTGGGGCAATTTCAATCACAAATGTTTGCAAATATTTGTAAGACAGAGGTTGTATTTTTTCTGTTACCGGCAAAAAGTCGATTTTAAAAATAACTAAGGTAATGTTTTAAGTTTTAGTTATTGTTGTAATTTTTCATAAATAATAAAAAATTAATAATAAAAAATAAAAAAAATTATTCAATAAAAGAAGTAACTGATGTATTGCAAAAACCCAAGGTTACATATTTTTTAAGTCATGTTTTTCATTTGACTGTTTATCTTTTTAGGTTTAAATACTAAAGTTATTAGAACAAAGTTTCAAGGTCATGCTCAAAGAATAAAAAAAAAATTCTCCATACAAGAACTGCCTTTTTAAAAAAATTGACTGTTACCAGAAAAAAAAATCTTCCTAATAAAAATATTTAAATCTTTTATATGGATACAAAAGGTCTAGCAAGAATAAATGTTCTTTTCAGCGTGTCCTGATACTCCTTCATAATCCTTGTGTGTTGAATTACTAGAAGTTGTGATGGCAATAGTGACAATAGAGCTCAGAACATTCTCGACTTCTTTCCTTATTCATTCTTATCGCTGCCCAAAAACGTGATGCGGCAGGCAATGGTCCAATCAGCCGTCTGAAAATTCATGCAAATGAACTTCTTTGGGAGATATTTATCCAGCAAAGTGGCAAACAGACGACAGACTATCAGAAAATGAAAACGGACGTAACAGTTTTTAGGGAGGCGTGTGAAATTAAAATGGGACAAAACGGAGCGAGGCGCCGCGGCAAGGCAAACACTCCAAGATGTTCCCGAACAGATTGGGCTTTTATTTTTATTTCTTTATTTAATTTTTGTATTTAGTGTTTCTGCTCATTAATTCAGTGAAGAGACAACCATCTTTTCTACAGAGAGAGATCTGTCTCTGAAACCCCCTTTTTCTATCCTGCCTGCCTTGTGATAACTGTGACCTAAAAATTTTATTTCAGGTAAAATCACCCTTAAACAAAAAATGGACAAATTCTCCCTAGCGACTGTTATAACAAAATGTGAGCTACATTGCTTCCTATGCAAAAAAAAAAAAAAAAAAATCATGTCAACAAAATCCCTTTTCCGGGTAAATACCCGAGCAAGTGCGGCTTGATCATCTAAAATTGCCCTAATTTTGATTTGGAAGGTGCAAGGGTTCAAGGCTGCCATGTGCATCTGTGAATCGGAGTGAGTCAGAGTGAAGGCTGGACTCAATAAAACCAAGCGGATGCAAATGCGCAGCATGCGTAATTGCACATGATTCATGAACTCCAAAACGCCAGTCGCCTTAGCGATGCCCGCGATGATGCCGTTTCCACCGAGGGCGTGATTTGTGCAGCCCCCCTCCCCCGTTACCACAGCAACAGCGTGTTATTAGCTTTGACAATCCTCAGTCATGTTAATGCCAGCGAGGGAGGGAAGGGAGCGAGGAAGACGGGATGCCACCTAGTGGGATGTGACTAACCCACATATCTCAGCAGCAATTAGCATTAGGCTGTACAGCAAAGTGACAGGAACGAATTCCTAAATACTGTAGCGACATGAAAGAGGAGGGAAGCCACCCACAAAAGAGGAATGGCACGTCAGTGGCAAACGGATCGGCGCGGGCCCACATCAGCGCAGGCCTCGCCAATTACTTCAAGGTTAACTGTGATCCACTAATAACTTCGGGGAACTGGAGAAACAAAACATTGTTAGCTAATTACATAAGCAAGCCATTTAGACTGATTGATGCAACTTATTATCCCGCGCTCGCCTTCTCGCCGGCCTCGCCGTCTCGCCCTCGCTTTCTAATTTGCTCTTTCCATATATAGGATAAGGACGCGGCTTCATTTGGCAGACGCCTTCGCCAAGGAGACCGGTAGACAACAGGCTTTTTCGCTACGCCCCGATTGATCATCATCAGGAGCCAAACGCTCCCGTGTGAAGTCATTGACGAGGCAGGGGTCAAATGGTGCGGACTACCCGAATGAACTAAATTCATCAGTCACGTATAACAAAGAGGTCCTAAAACAAGAGACGGGCCAGGGTCATTTATATTTATTATGGGTTTTTTTTATTTCATGTCTCCCTCGCCGCCGCTGATGTAATGCTCCAAAACGGCACGCCCGCTCGCTCATGCAAACGTCCTGCGTTGTTGATGTCGTAATAACAGATCATCCTGAATGGTGCTGTTTTTCTCTTTTTGTTTTTTGTTTTCTGGCCACCATTGTAAATAAGCTCAATAGGAATGTGAATTAGACGGCGGCGGTGTCTTACGCCTCATGAATATGATTAATTGCAACAGCAACGGAAAAAAAAAAATAGAAAGAGAGAATATTAATTTGCTTCGGCCGTGAGCTTGGGTTAGCTTGCTGGTGATAAGGAAGGAATGCAAGAGAACACGCTGCCAATTATCGTACGGTAATGTCGATTAATTAATCACGTTTTTGGGGGGAAAAAAAAAAAAAAGGAGGTTTAAAAGAAATAACGTGTTTAATCTCACTTTTCTATTTCTGCACTCCAAGCGACAACGAACCTCTCGGTGCCATCATTCCTGGCACAAAGCTTTTGCTTATCTCCCAAGCACTTCAAGCCTACGCTATCACCTTAAGGCAAAACAAGCGTGGACACCAGCACTAACTTGAGTGTCAACGGTTCAACAGTTGAAGTGGAGTTACTCATCGTGTTTGAAAAGGTTGCGTGTCGAAAAGGTGTTAGCCTAGGCATTCCAATTTTACAAAAGGAACATTTCATATCCTTCTTGATTTGTTTTTTGAATCTCAGCAACAGTTTGAAAGCAGCGACAGACACCGGCAGGACTTCAGTCAAAGAGCAAAAACTGTCTTTTGAATTCACATTCAGTATATTCTGTTAAGTAAAATCTGTCTTCAGTCATCAAATTTAAAAATCAACATTTTAGGCCAAGTATTTTTATTAAATTAAAATGCGTTTTTAAGGCCTCGTCTGCAGGCCATAATACGGAAATACTGACCTGCATTTCCAAATTGAACTCAGATATTGTTTTCACAAAATAGAATTCATATATTCCCCACTATTATTTTTTAGTATTTCTCTTTTTGCCATATTTTTGTTCTTTTTTTCCTATTTTGCATATATATATATATATATATATATATATATGTGCGTGTGTATATATATATATATATATATATATATATATATATATATAATTAAAAAAAAAAATTATTATTTTTATTTATTTTTTATTTATTTATTTATTTATTGGTCCAGTCAGATTTCAATCTCTTTGTGCAACCATGTCTATCTAATCTGCACAGGGCCTTCAGAGTCCGTCACACTGGCCGACTTTCTTTTACCATTCACGTGACATTACAAATTCATCCTCCCAACCCCAGCGATGTTGCGGTCGATGACATCAGCATTTTTCTGCGCTCCGTTTGACCGATCAGAAAGCGAAGTTTGTCTCGCAAAACACACACATCAATCAGCATCTCTGGTGTTTATGACGCGTTGCATTTATTTTGGGGGTTTGTTTTTCTCAGGGTGTTTCTGTAGCGACATAATGATTTGCCATCTACTCCAGATTAGATTAGATTGGATTAGATTAATCTTTATTGTCTTTGCACAAAGTATAAATGCTAAAACGATGAAATGCAATTCAGCATTTAACCAGAAGTGCAGAGAGAGCAGAAAGTGCTTTGCCTCTTTACGAATGAAAGTGGAATACGATTAAAAATATATATTGAGCAAGAAATACGGTAAACGGTGAATAGCCAATGATGAGATGATGAAAGTGCATGTTGGACAATTACATGCTGTGATATTGTATTTTTTGCATAGTATTGATGAAAGTGGTAAAGATGGATTTGTTAAATGCAAAACGTCTCTGAATACGCGTGACAAACAAAGTAGCCTGAATCTGAGTTTTAATTTGCCAGCTACCTCACTCACCTACCCTCTGCTTGCCTCTACCGGTTTAAGAGTCCCTTTTGGTCATGGCCAGCTAGAGGGCTTTGCAATTTGGGCTGGGGTAATATTTCTTCCTCCTCAGACATTTTTTCATCTAAAAAAACAACAAAAAAATAGATCCACTGCAGAAGTCTGCGTAATTTATTGATGTGTCACCCCAAAAGGAGTCATCTGTCCTCAAACGACACGTTATGGGAAAGGTCATAAGGTGGACAACAAATGGGGGGAGTGTGGATGTTTTCTGACATCCAAACATTAATTCTGTGCGCTATACTTCTTACAAAAAAAAAAAAAAGGAACACTCATGTGCCTCCACCCATCCTGTCACGACGCTCAACCCCTTGCCTCAAGCAAATGTCGTCTGACACCAAAACAGTAATTCAGTGGGCTACATTTACAATAGAAACAATCAAAAAAAAAAAAGGGGACCCAACAGTTTGACAATCAGTGGTGGATGACTACAAACGGTGACGCACGATCACATCAAGAAATTCCAAACGTTGGTTGTCTTTGTTATATTGGACACGGACAAAAACGATAACAGAAACAGTCACGCAACACCAACAAACCATCTGTTGTGTAAATTTCCCACCAAGAAAATTGAAAACCGAACAAGCATGTGCACTATCCGGTCTCATGGCTCATGGCCCCAGACGAAGTCGTGAACCTCCAAATTTGACAATCACTTGTGTACACATGTACCAAAGCCAAGCCGCCCTGACCCTACAGGGGTTTGAACGAGTTTGATGCACAATAAAACATTATTTTGGGTCTATTCTTGCACCAAACACTTCTTGATAGAGAATAGAAAGATGTGCAAAATGTACTCCAACATTGGGAAGAGGTCAAATCAAATTTCATCTGTAAAAGTTATAGTGGATTACAAATTCAACCTGCAATTTCGTCTGAAAGCCGCATATCCCAAACTTTTTGCGGGTCATGTAAAAAAAATAAATAAATAAATACTAATAGGAATGCTCATGCCACAAACAAATCTGGAGTCCGCACCACTATGTGTGTGTTCAATTCCCCACATGAGATTTGGTGAACTACTAACACAAACTACGGTGGCCCTGAAGCCACATTTCCCCAATTTAAAATATCTCTCAGCGCACCAACAAACAAAAAGTGGATACGCAGCTTTTAATTATGTGCCTTTAATTGTTTTGCCAGTCATTTTAGGTGGCTGGCATGGATAATTGAATGAGAATATTTATTCTTCGTAAATAAATTATTTCTCAACCAATTAAGTCAAATTAGATTCGCCTCGCAATCGCTCGCGGCTCACAAATGTAACCAAAATAAATTCATGTTGTACCCCGCCTATCACCCAAAGTCAGCTGGGATAGGCTGCAGATCAACCGCAACCCTAATGAGGACAAGCACTATAGAACATGAATGGACAGATGGATGCAAGACACCCAAGGAGCGCGACAGATCCCGAAAGCTTTCCAAAATCGAAACCTAGTTTCCACCATCCAGCCGCTTTTAGCTATTGTGATGAGGTAGGTCGTGTGGAGAACTTGCAGCACAATAGCAAGCTCCGTTTGAAATAGCGAGCACGTAGCATTGGCAACGCGGGGGACGTTTAACAGAACTCCATTAAAAAAAGAAAAAAAAAAAATCAGTGACCCTGTGTAATAGCAAGAGCTCATGAAATGGCTCTTCTCTGCAGGAGAGAGAGAGAAATGTCCTCCTCCTAATGAACTATAATGAAATGCTCTATAAATTGCTATTTAGTTTCTTTGATCACATTCTTCAAATTGCATTCAGCGTGTGACTTGAGGTGCTTTCTTTCTGCAGCGTGTGCTTGTGCGTGCGCGTGAGTGTGGGTGGAGGGGGCTCACAGCATAACGTTGCCCCCTAGCGGCGAAAGAGCGAAAGCTTTCTCACCTGTGAAAACGTGTTTGGTTCAATTTTACAGCATGGCATCGTATCGAGCCTTTATAACCTGCAGCCGGGTCTAAACAGTTCATGAATGAAGATTGATTTTTCAAAGGGCATATTTGCAAATTTTGTATTTTATTTATTTATTTTGTGTGCAGCTTCCCTTTAAATCACTTGGAGAATTCATATTTAATGAATGCTGACATTTTCACTTCTGTGGCCCAGTTTGAGTCATTAATGTGCCCAGTAATTATAAAATATAGCTATGACTGATGGCCGCAACCTTGTGTTGTATAAGCTTTAATTATATACAGTTTTGTTTTCAAATGTAATTTTGTTTTTTATTCTCTCTGCTGGCTCGTTTCTTTATTCCTTGGATCATTATGTGACTGCAAGGACATGGCAAGCAACACGCCATCCCATATAACATATAATGTATAATGTCCTTACACAGGATCATCGGGGTGTGCATCTATATATCCACATGAAAAGATGGCAAAATGATAGAAACAGCTCTTAGTATAATGCAATTCAATTATACGCCACAAACAGCCAGAATACCACATTACTATTTCCGTAATTAATGTCGATCTAATCTTTAATTTAGCATTATTTACTTGGTATAGGCATAATATTTGATACAGTTTTTGCTTTGGATACATGCCGTACAGGTGCTCTCTTAGTGCATTTTATGTCAACTTAAACTATAAAAAGCGTCAGATATTACACTAAAATAAAAAAAAAAATAATTTCTGAAGTTGAACTGCATTCAACTGATGTGTTTGGAAAATGTTAGCTAACTTGCAAGCTAGCTGGATCAATAGCTAGATTTGAACTTCAATTTATATATTTTTTTAATTGTGACACTTTACTTGTATACACATCTATTCATCTTGTTCTGTATCTAATACATGGAAAATGAAAAAAAAAAAAAAACAACAATGATCGTGCCTTACTCAATTCGACTTTGTGTTGGAAGCAGTAGCGAACTAGCTAGCAAGCTGGATGAATCAAATGCTATGTGACATATTACATTACATATTCACATTCTTTATTGTGTAAGACATTATTAAAATAGTAACAATGATAGTAGCCTGAATATGAATTCCATTCCTCTTTTTTACTCAAATTCGGAAAAATCAGGTACTTAGCTGTCAAGCTAGCTCTATCGTTTGCCATTTAATGAAACCTCAAGTATTTTTTGTGACAATTTATAATTATATATTCAAATAGTATACTGCATATAATAAGACATGGCATACAGTGGTAATGAGTAGAGCTGTAAATGTCAGCTTACTAACCATCCAACTATTTCAATACATGCCAATGTATCATTATAAATTCATAGCCTGTGATAGTGAATTTAATATGAAATCAATTCAGTTGTAGTGGGCGTTGAAAATGATAGCAAGCTAATAGCTCGCTGTTTTAATGAATTATAGACTAAGATAGCTAGCGAGCTAGCTTGGTTGGTTGACTGACTGACTAACAGGAAAAGTTAAGAAGCTTGGGAAAATGATTTTTTCTCGACTCTGATATTTGGGGAATGCAAATATTTGCTCTGTCACTGCAACTCTCATGTATTCTCAGTGAAAATGAACGACCATAATACAAGCACAATATAAAGGCAGCATGACACAAGTCACCACTCGGCAAATTTGTCATAAAAACTGAGGTGCACAAATGTCACTGTGTGCCGTTAAGAGAGGTGATGCCGCACGAGTGTCTCTTGACCAGTGATATCTGTGTGCCGGTTGCCTGGCAACGCCGCCGTGGAGCTCTACAAGAGCCCAGATACCTGTTTCCTCCTCACTTGGCAGTCTGTGTACGAGGCTTAGCAAAGCTGCTGAGCCACACACACCACTAAATAATGGCTTGCTGTTTCATTTAGGACGTTTGCTTTGCCTTGGAAGGATGATTGCCTCAGGTCAGGTGATCTTGAGCGTGCGCACTTGAGCACTGCAGTGATTGTGTGCACACTCCTTAACTCCTACCAAGCGTGCATACAGTACCCTGGTCTGAACTTTTTTCTTTTAATGACTTTTTCCACCGCAGTCTTAGAGTAAAACAGTTAACAGTGGGACGTATACATTCAGCGGGTGATTAGTACAAAACAGTTCCTGAGAAACTTTGTAGAGAGGTGGTGGATGGATCAAGGAAAAAGTTGTTCACAAAGTTCATCCACCACATGTCGGTTCATCAGCCTGCTACATCGTAGATTTTTAAATGATCACTTTTTGTGTGTTTATATTTGTATGCGTATAAAAATTTGGATGCGTATTCAGGCAAGTCCCAATTTAGAATGGCGCTCCTTTCATGTCGTGCCGAGTTGCGGCACAACAATCTGCGTAATTAAGAGCAAGTGGCACGGAATGTCCCCAACTTAGTTCCAGTAATATATTAAAATATTTGCATTTGGCATTTGCAAAATCACAGACTCGTTGTTTTCTTTTATTAATTTATTTTTAACATACCCTTGCGGAAAACTCAGCTTTGTGACTTTATCTAACACGGAAAACAAAGTAAAAAAAAGAAAGAAAGTGTTGGGGTTTTTTTTTTGGGGGGGGGGGGGCTAAATGCTGTCTGTAAGAAGTATGATATGTATTGTATTCCTGTGTCTCTTTAATTGAGACAACAAACCGTTCCTGCCTTCAGCAGCAGTGTTCGATTTGTAATTGAGAGTCAGCGGGTGTGGATAAATGGCAGTGCTCAAGTCTGTTTTGGCTCATGATAGTTTTGCCAAACTAGGACTAAACACAGCATTAAAACCAATGGAATCCATAACGACAGCTTTGCGGGGCATCGCAAAACATACCCGCAAGTGCCAGATCGTTGTCACTGGTGTAGATGCAGTGCTTCGAGTCAATAAGAACTGAAGCGCTAACTGCTACATCCCACTACGTCCCACTGGCCTAAGAAGGAACAATGTTTCCCACGAGCACAGGTCAGACTAGGAGCCTCAGCACCATTGATTTAATGATTTAATGTTCCTTGTATTTATTTATTTTTACAGACAAAAAGTCCTAATCTCGTGGGAATATTTTTTTTTTCCCAGATAAAATATTTTTTTTTACAAAAACCATAAAAAAGGGCATCTATTTACTGATACTGTACTTTACAAAAATGTAAATGCAACTTTTCTTTTTGCCCCCATTTTAATGAGCTTCATTGAAAGACTTTTTCTACAGACGCAAAAGACCTATTTCTCTCAAAGACTCCTCACAAAATGTAAATCTGAGTTATTGAGCACTTCTCCCTCGCCGAGACACTTAACAGGTGTGGTGTTTCAAGATGTTGATTAAACAAGCATGAGTGTTCCATTACGCATCAACATTTGTGGCCATGAGCTTTCTGTGTTTCGTTGCGTAGACTGAATGAAGCAGATTTTAATTGTCTTTTTTTTATTCATTTTATTCAATCAGAAACGGTGAAGTGTTGGAACAAATGGAATCTTTTGAATTCCAAACTGTGAACATTCTGAGCATCCAAAACTTGTCCGTTCCACACAAAGATAAAGACTCCAAGATTTCAAGTGGCAACAAAATGGCGACAATTAGTTGTAAATGAAGCCTTATCTACGTCACGCTACAACTCATGTTCAAACTGTCTCGGCCTTGCATTTTGCTGCTGTTCTACAATCTTGCGAGTCGCACTTGGTTACACAAACAAAAAAAAACATTTCATAGCAAAAGTGTAGATGAACGCAGCCACGTGGCTCAATTTGACAGGTCACTGCACAACTATTTGACCTACAAGGAGTGTATAATGAAAGCTAGCGCGTTGTATTGATTGATAAATGCATTTTTCCTCTGTGTGAAATCGGCTATCTGTCAGATCAACGCACGTCACCGAGGGCACAAATATGGCCTCCTTCCTTATTGCCTGCCGTTTTTATATCTATATACGTATATGTGTGTGAGTGTGTGTGAGTGTGTGTGTGCCCTGAATACACCTTCAAAGCCTGGATGTGAGTTAATAACTGAGCAACTCTGCATGCTGGAAGTGCAGAAACAGATGTAAAATATATACGATGAGGATATATATCCACAAAGCATATTGCGCTGATGCGTGGGAGCTTTGTTTGGAGCTTTTTGCATAAAAAAAAAAAAAAAACTAATCCGCTTCATCCGGGCTTTTTATCACTGCTATCGAAAAATAGAAGAGCAGCTTCTCCTTGCTTATTTATGCTCATGCCAATGAAACGCAACTCTTTGCCCATTTTAGTGCCCCGGCCTATCCTCAAAGAAGCAAAATGGTTTAATGTGTCGTCAGTTTTAGCTCCTTGGCAGCAGTTTGGGAAATGATTATCTCCTCTGGAGTGGCCCTCAGATAGCTATCATGTCATTTGTGACAATGCTTGTCTGATGCTCGTTATCCTCGCAGGCGCCTTTTGGAAGTGACCTTAAAAGATAATGAGGACAGAACGCGCTGACACACTGTGCGGGTTTTCAATGGAGTCTTGAAATCGCCAATACGTGCACTCACTAGACATAACATTAGGTACACCCGAGCAATCTAATAACATCCTACTGAGGAGTATGGAAAGAGAATGTTACCAGAGTAACGGTTGTTGCTGGACAAGTAAAAAGAATTGAGCAGATTATCTGGAGTAAGAAGGCGTTATATCATGAGACAAATTGAAATTTTATGAGAGTACTTTAATTCCTCATATTGTCGTCAGAATCCTAGCATAAAGTATTTTTTCATCAAAAGGCATTCTATAGTGAGGAAAAGTTTTTTTTTAATCCGGATTTCATGATAACATATTTTCATGAAAATTTAAAAAAATTTAAATGTAGGTATATATATTTTTCTGTATAAAATATAATCAGAATCTTAATAAAAATAATAATCAGAGTATACAGTCAATTTTATATGAGGGAGAGTCAAAATCATAATAAGAGAAAAAGACACTTTTATAATATTTGTTTTTATTTTTTTTTTAATTAAAATTAGAAAAAAAATCTATATACATGTAATCTAATACAACAGTCACATTTGACTTAATTTCACTTCATAATATTTTAAGAAAAAAAGTCTTGACTCTACTCTAATTCATCACAGAGTATTATTTAGAAAAGAAGTCCTAATCTTACAAGTATAAATGTCTTTATTCATTCTAATGACAATGTCTTGTTTTTTATTGTTTTGTATTTTATGCATTATAAAAGTATGACAAGATTAAGCAAAAAATTCTTTCATGGAAATGGAATCTCTCTCTCTCTCTCTCTCTCTCTCTCTCTCTCTCTCTCTATATATATATATATATATATATATATATATATATATATATATATATATATATATATATATAGGAAGTCCATATCCGATTAGAAAAAAAATATATATTTTTTTAAGACAAAGTCCCTCCAAAATATTTTAAAATGACAAAAATAAATGCCAATAGTGTTAATTTTGTGAGAAAAAGTCAAGATTTTGTAAAAGTCATAATTTCATGAAAACGATTTTCTTCACTTTTTGTTTTTTCCTGAACTGTCACAATGTTGGAAGCATAAAATTGTTCGGGTAAAGTGGCACATTAAGATTCCGGGGTACTAGCCCATCCCCCGATTGGTTAAGATGAAGGTCTGCCACTTTTTTTTACTTGCGCTATATACTGTTGTTCTTGACTGCTCACTTGCGCAAATGAAAGAGCAACCTCGACACACTCACAGCTCCGCTTTACACTTTTGCCCACCGTGGCGACGTCTCCCTCATACTTGTGTACATAAATGTAAATGACATAAAAGATGGCAAGCAGGAGTGACAGCCGCCTGCAGCTTTTTATTCCATTTTTTTTTTTTATACTGCTGGCATATAATGGCTCCTTCTCGCGCTTCCCACCCTCATTTGCATGCAAGACGCTCAGCTGAGTAACCTGGGAGTCTTCAAAGGCCGTCTCCCGGGTAATGGAGCAGCATGAGATTTTCCATCTGATCATCACTGACTGCCGTCTTGATCATGTCGATTCCAACTGGGACAAGAGTTCTGCATGTTAGCAAACTCCAGCAGGAGTTTCATGTGGAAAAGAGATTTGCTTCAGAGGGCTAGTTGCTCACTTGCGTTTGACAACTGAAGCGTAAACGACATTCCTTCATTCAATTGCGTTTTCTTTTTTTTTTTTTTTTAATCTTCTTCGCGAAAGGAGCAGGACAATGTGCAGGACAGACAAATGCAAACCATCTATAGCTCTGATGGGGCAAGGAACCGTATTTGGCACCTTAAGTGAGATTTTAAATTGGACCCGAGTGCTTCATTAAGAGGCAGAAGACGCACAGTCTGTGGCTACTCACAGGCAAAAAGAAAGCAAAACAATGAAAAATGCATGAAAAAATTCATGCACCATGACCTACGAGTGCCCCAAATTACGAGTTTCTCATGATGATTTATTTGCTTTGTCTTAAGAGCAAAGTGTTGTGCATATTGAGGTTTACTTTCAAACAAACAAAAAAAAGACGTTTTCATCATACTTAACCAAACCACGCCCTTTCGTCTTACAAAAGTTTGCTAGCTTGATGCTAACACATGAAGAGAAACGGCATAGATGGGCTATAAAACTAGCAATAATATTGTGGCGGTCGTAAACCTTTAACCGACTGCTGTCGAAATACAAACGGTGCAGCAACACATGCAGACAGTGCACATAACAATAAGCACAAGCATATTTTATTTATTTGATGCGAGAAATGACTCATTTCGGCTAAGTCTTCTTCATGTTGTATTTATGTTACAATTGTAAAAAGAGCTCTGCGTCCAATTTGAACTTGATTAAAAACGCTGAATTCAAAACAAAACCCATCCACCCATTATGGCCGCATTTCCCAACGTTTATTGAGTCCCATAAATTCCCATACATGCAAAAAAATGCGTAATTTTCATAACCATTTTGATGAAAATAATTTTATTTATGATCTACATGATGGTCAATGTTCTGAAAACAAACACTTTTCAGTGAAATGTTAATTCTGACTGGATGATTCTGGCAAAAATGCAAGGTGACACTGAACTGATGGAGTGGACCGGGAAATGCGGTGACAGATTTATTGGATCTTTTTTTGTTGAGGGAAATCTTAATGCCAAAAAGAAGAGATTTTTCTATTCCAGCCCAATGAGGATATTAACTTCCTCGATTACTTTAAGCAAAACGGAGCTTTATCTCTTTATGGTATTTACATGTGTCATTGGTAAAATCGGCAGTTATCAGATGCTTGGATTTGTTTGCTGCAGTCCTGTGGAGTGGCCTTCTCACATCTCAGCCCACTTGATTTTTATCGTTTGGGGCCTTTGAAGTTGATAGTGTATCAGAAACAGATAGAAAACATAAATCATCTTTATCACCAGCACCATTACAAGCGTAACGCCAGCTGTGCTGAGGTGGCCACACATATTGAAATGTGTTTTCAAAAACAGGGGCAGTCATGTAGCGCATATGATTTCATTTAAAGTGGGTTTTGTATATGGAAATATATGGAGCACTCTTTATTCATGTTCAGGGGCTATTTTTTTAAATGTAGTACTTATTTTGTCTTGCAGTCTTAGGAGGAAACATTGAGGAAAAAATGTCTTGCCATGTTAAACTAATATAGCTATTGTGCATGTGACGTATTAAAGCACATCATTAAATTTATATTGATCATAATGAAACACTATGGGAAGAAGTCGGTCTCAATGAGAATTTACAAGTATGTGAATGAAGCTTGACGAGTTTTTACAGTCACACATTTATTAAAAAAAACTGCATTAATAAAAATACAAATAGATATTAGCAAATGCTAATAACTCTGAAGTTTCTTTTTTTAACAAGTATTTACAGTTCACATGAAGTGAAAATTCAAAACATAGTCGCCACCTCTAATTCCGTCGCCACCGTTACAATATTTGGACTCAGCCTGTGGACTTTTGGCTCATTCTGCGTCTGGCCCAGGTAAGGCGGAAGGGTCCCAGTTCCACCGGTGTAGGTCTGTACGCCGCCACTGCGCGTTTTCTTGGGATTGGTAGCATAGCCGGACTCCTTCCAGGAGTGGGCGTAGCCGTGCAGATCATTGAAGAGGGTTGCCGGGGAGAAGCCGACGGTGTACGCCAAGTCTCTGGGGTTCCTGAAGCACTGCGGCGGTATCGCACAGTAGGTGCCTTGGCAATCCCCTGCTAAGCTGTTAGCAGTGCTGGACGAACCTGAAGACGAGTGAGATAAATTGGGATTAAATTGGCTCTTGGATGCACGTGTTACACAATAACGGGATAGTTCATTGGGGACGTCTACACAATCTAATGAGATCAAATAATCCTTTATAAAGATAATGATTACTTATAAGGGCTATTAATGGAACATTTTTTCCCAGTGTCTATACTTAGCCCGTATCAATTACACCAGTATGAAATTGCAAGGGTGATCTCATCTTGCAAATGCACATCATAGAATTATAATCATGTACCCAATTTGTTCCTGTTGTATCAATTTCAACACAAAAGTACCACATTTGGGTCCTAACTCTGTAGAGGCAGACTTTTTTTTTGCTATACAGTAGTTATTTGACGGAATATTGGAGGTTTATTTTGAGGAGGGGGTGGTTGGTGGTGAATAAAAATTAAAAATAAATCAATAGAAAACATACTTTTAAGTCTTGGGTGAAAGGTGCTAAAGTTCCTCTTGCCAGCATCTCCGCTGATGTCCGAGTCAGAGTCATTGAAGTCGCTGTCCCCTTTACCGCTGTCCTTCACGCTCAGCTGGTCAGTGTTGCCCGTGCCACTGCAAATCATCGCAGAGACGCCATGAGGCACCAGTGCAACACATTAGCTTGATTATTGATGCCTCCCTAATACAACCTCAGATAACCTAGTTGCACATGCCACGCAATTAACTACTTTGTTCAGTGATATAAGAAAATAAGCACTTTGCGACTTGGGTACTAATTCAGGTTATGTCGTACTTTTGGGGTAATGCATCTGAGCCAAAAGAAAATTATTCTTGCGGGATTGTACGTTTGAGAGATCCATGAATCTACATATCTGAGTGGAACCAAGAAGAAGATTTTGTGTTCTGTGACACTTACCTCACTTGCAAGCAATACTTGTCAGCTTGCCATATAGAAGATGGTTGGAAGTGCTTTGAAGGCAGGAACACCTAAAAAGCACAAATAAAGTTGAGTTTAATTTTTGGATACAAGAAAAGCACAAATGGTGTTAAAAAGAAGTGAAAACGTTACCTTTGATTCCAAGTCGTTGCTTCTCTCATCATACAAGCAGGAGTCCTCCAAGCTTGAGGAGGTCCTCTCCAGGAAGAAGCCTCTCTGGCCGGTGTATATGTTACTCTGGGTAGACCCGAGGGGGGGTCTGCTGTCAAACAGGTTGTGGCGAGGCTCCCTTTTGGCGGATCCTGTGCCGCCGCGTCCTACTTTGCATGTGACGACCACGGCCACAATGGCCACCAGTAGCAGAGCGCACCCGCCACTTAGCAGGATGATGACCACCATGGAGCCATCCAAGCCCGCCACGAGGCCTTCCTCGTCACTTGAACGCAAGACCACCACGGCCTGGTCCTCGGCAGGCTCCGTGTCGGTGACCACAAAGCGCAGGGTGGCGCTGCTGGAGAGAGGCGAGCGACCGTGGTCGCTAACGGCCACGACCAATTCCAGGATGTCCCCGATTTGGGCTGTCAGCCATTGATTAAGTGCGATCTCCCCGGTGTCTTTGTTCACACTGAAAATCTTTTGGTCGCCTTGCAAGATGTGGTAGGACAGCTCGGCGTTCACACCGTCGTCTGTGTCTTCAGCAGAGAGGCGCAGAGCCAGATAGGAAGCGGGGGCGTTCAAGGGCAGCGGGATATCAGCGGAGTCGTTAAACAGCACGGGGAAGGTGAAATACGGGTAGTTGTCATTCTGGTCCACCACTCGGATTTTAATTGTTGACGTGCTTGACAGTGAGGGGGACCCTTTGTCCTCAGCTTGGATGATCAGCTCTACTTCATGGATGGTTTCATAGTCGAAGGACCTGACTGTGTACAAAGAGCCTGTATGGGAATCTACAGACACGTAGGTGGAAATTAATAACCCGCTTTGCACCTCCGAGTCCAGAAGCTTGTAGGAGACTTTTGCGTTCTTACCCACGTCAGGATCACGGGCCACCACCGTGGTGACGTAAGAGCCGGGAATGTTGTTCTCTATGACTGAGACTTCATATGCTGACTTACTGAACAAAGGTGCGTTGTCATTTTCGTCTGTGACCCTGATGGTGAACTGCCTCACTGTCTTAAAAGGGGGGCTGCCCAAGTCTTCAGCAACAACAGTCAGGTTATACTCGGGGATTCTCTCTCGGTCCAGAGTGATGGTGGTGACTATCATGAAGGTTTCCCCGTAGGCTTGCTGCAAGGTGAAGTGTTCATGGCCGAGCAGGCTGACTCGCACGTAGCCGTTAGAGCCGGAGTCCAGATCTGAAGTGCTGATGAGGGCCACAAAGCTTTCTGCGGCCGCAGCCTCTGTGATGTAGGCCACGTCGTCCGCACTGGCGGTCATGGGCTTGATGTTGATCTCAGGTGCATTGTCGTTCACGTCAACCACGTCGATGGACACCTTGCAACTGGACGACGCAGGATCGGCGCCCAGGTCGGAGGCCTTGACACGTAGTTCGTAGGATCGCCGCCTCTCAAAGTCCACACGGGCCCTCAGTGTCACGTCACCAGTGTGTGGGTCGATGTGGAAGACGCGAGCAGCTTCTGCCGAAACGCCGTCAAAGGCATACATCACCTCGCCGTTGACGCTCTCGTCAGGGTCGAAAGCGTGCACCCGCACCACACGGTGGCCCACCGGAGCGTCCTCGTTGAGCTCCACCTTCAGCGAACCGTGCTCAAAAGTTGGCCCGTTGTCGTTGAAGTCCAGCACCTTGATGCGAACCGTCGTGGAACCTGACCTGGAGGGCACGCCTCCGTCGGTGGCAGTCACCTCAACCAGGTAGGAGTCCTCCATCTCCCGGTCCAGCTCCCGCACCAGCACCAACTCGGCGAACTTGACACCGTCCTCCCGCTGATGCACCTCCACTGCAAAATGGCTACTGGGGGAAATGTTGTAGCTCTGGATGTAGTTGTCGCCCACGTCTGGGTCCACGGCGATAGGCATTGGGAACCGAGAGTCCAGGGGCAAATTCTCCAAGATTTCTAGGGTGGTGTCGTTGCGGGGAAATGCCGGGGCGTGGTCATTGATGTCCCGCACTTCAATCTCAACGTGGATGAGCTGAAACTTTTCATTGGAGAGAGCCACGACGTCAAAGGTGATGAAGCACCGCGGGGTGCGAGGACACAGCTGCTCACGGTCAATGAGCTCGGCCACGCTCAAGAGCCCGTCGGCCTCCCGCATGTACAACACGGAGAAGTTTTTTTCCTGCATGAAGCGGAAGGAGGTGTCATGCCCGTCCGTGGGGTCCATCTTCAAGTCTCTGGATAAGTTGCCTATTTCTGTCCCAGGTGCGTCCTCCTCATAGGTGAAGTATCTTGTCGTGGTGCACTGGACCTTGTAAATAATTAAAGCCAACACAAAGGCGCAACGAGCAAGTGTTGCCATCTTGTTAAAGCAAAAAGAAGTTCTGCTCATGTTATTCACAAATGACCCGAGCAGACCTCAGTTTGTGAATGAGTGCAGGCATCACACTTGCGGGCTGGCAATAAACTGGGCTGTATGCAAATGAGCTTGTCCGTCCACCAATGGCGTGACAGCACAGACCTCCTAAAGGGGGGACTTTTGGCTTATGACAAACTGCTGCTGACCGTTTGTACACCAAATGTTTTACTTTTGGCAGTCACAAAACTGTCTTTACTAGGAATCTACTCCACAAAAAATCGAAATAAATACTTGGAAATAAATGTTTTTTTGTTTACTAGTTTGTTCTTTCATTATTAAAGCCGTCATCAAATTACACAGTTTGTTTTATGAACTGTCGTCATCACAATTTGCAAACTTCTGTTGTCCAGTCTTACGGCACCATTGCACATTTTCATTTCCTTCCAGCTTTTGATGTGTAAACATTATAAAATCAATTTTATGTTTTCTGTGAAGTGCAGAGTTGCTACAGTAATTGGAGTGTGTGTTTTTACGTAGTTGGATAATTACAATGATCCTGATATAGTTTGCTGCAAAGATACACCTACACGATAGAAAGCAATAGAAGACTATATCATTAATTCTGCCTTTGTTCCTGCTCACTTTTGATTGACTGAAAATATGTTGTGTTAATGTCGCACTGAGAGCTGTTCCGAACAATTTGACCTGCTCGTCTGGCTCATTAATGGAAATGAAATATTATAAAACTCTCCGTGTTTTGCAGTGCAATTCCACATCACTACAACCACAATATTAAACATATTATCAAATGAGTAACCTTTGTGAATACAAAAATATCGATTACTACTTCCCATTATACGTGCAGATGTCCAGTGAGTCCACAGATTCCGGATACACAAAAATTCTATTACGCTGCTGAACATGGACAGAAAGCAAGCTCTCACAGTTATTGTTCTTTTGTGTGTGTGTTTTTATAGGCGGCTATGCAAATGTGCACTGACCCATCCATTGATGGGCTGGCAGTGGTCCACCCAAAAGGAGCAACGGCTGCCAAAGAAGCTTTCAGGTCAAATCAACAATTATCTGATGTAAAAGTACAACTGCATGACAGCTTTTTGATGGCTGTAAGCTTTTGTTGAGCCAGATAGCATATTGGCTGGATGGTCAAATGGGCCCAGCGTCGCCATATGAGGAATTACAACCACAATCTGTCAAAATAAATAGAGTCGATCCTTCAAAGTTAACCGCAATTTGTTTGCATATGGATGGATTGTATATATACTATATTCGAACACATATAAATATATATTTTTCCCATGTCTGTTAACATATTTAAAAAAATCTGGTCACTTTAAAAATACATTTGGTTTTTGCAATCCTAATCTCATCTCATTCAAATATTAATTACTTACTGAATTATTTGTTGAATCTTGTCTAATCATTTTTATTTTACTAGGCGGTAATTTGGCTTCATGTTTACCACTGAGATGACACTGTTCTGCTCGGTCCATTATTCGAAACTAATAATTCATCATCTCCCTTGCATATAATCAAGCCATGCAGGGCATCCTCACCACTAAAAAACAGCGGCCGCAGCAGCGGTAATCAATAGACCTCAATAACCCAACACGTAGCCATGAATCAAAAACAAAGTGGCTTTAAAAAGCTTAATTCGGTGATTAGCCAAAGAGGAAAGTTAAGATCCCCGCATAAAAATGCAGCTTTGTATCATCTCCAAGACTCACAAAAAGAAATCCACTTCTTGACATTCATAAAGAGTTCAGCCTCTCTGCGACTCATATCATTCTGTGCAAACAGAGTGTGAGAGTAATATAAAGGATGAGCAAGAATGTGCCTTTGTCTTCCTCTTTCAAATAGCAGGGGAGGAATATTAATGCAGCTCTTCAGACCTCTAAAGTGTCATTCGTGCCGTGTTGTTGCAAGGATACACGTCACGCTAATTGGCCTGTAATTAATCCACAATTTAATAAATCAACATTTCATTCCAACAATAGTTCTAAAAACTGTTTGTGGGGGGGGTCGGGGGGGGGCTTTTGAAGGCTGACAAGAGAATTTAAAAAGCCTGCTATTGATGTGGCCTCCCATCACACATACTCACATGCACGCACGCACACGTCAACACACAAAAGAGCATGAGTCAAGCAGACTTTTGTCAAGCATATGGGTGATTAGCCCACGCTGATTAAAAGGCATCCTCGGCCCTTCAAAAGGCCCTCGACGCCTTTGCAAATGTTTACGTTAAATCTGTCTGAGCCTCCCCCGATGGGGAAGCAAGGTGTTAAAAAGCACACAATAAAGAGGGGGGGGGGGGGGGGGAGACACAGACGGCACACGGATGGTTGTGATAGTGAGGTGATAGGTGCTATACAAGCGGATTATAAACTAAATGTGAAAATCTAATTTACTTCTTTCAGACAATACACGAAAAAGCCACACGTCTTGCTTTGTTTTTTAAGAGTCGCACTGAACTGGTGTTAATGTGCTTGTATTGACTATAAACTGCTTTTATTGTACTTACAGTGTCATTTCAACCACTTTTCTTTATAACAAAATCCACCCATATGATCATCTTAAAATGAACATTTTAGAAGCATTGCTAATGCTAGCAAAACGTCAAAACCAGAACTGCATTAAAAATGTCATCATTTGTAGGTCAAATTAGTACGTATCGTTGCTTTGAATCAAGCAAACAGCATGCCATAGGACGCATGATTATTTTGGAAGCATGACATGCTAATGACATTATTAACTGTGCCACTCAAGATGGGAGCAATTTTGACGTTGAGAGCACACATCACAGGAAATGACATGATCCCTAATGTCTACTCATTTTCTTTTATCTCAGTTATTTTTACATTACCGCCCCCCCCCACCCCCATCTCTAAAAGAAGACTGGATGAATGTATGAACCTCGAGCCAAGGGGGTAAACAGCATTTAAGTTGCTTGTGTGCCTCTTTACCAGATATATCGAGCTTTTCAGCGCATCAGGCCCAAGCTGACTGGGTGTTGAAAATCCAGGATTTGATGGCTATGATGTGTCTGTGGCTAATACAGAATTATTAGACAAATTAGTTGTTTGCCAGTAAGAGGATTCACCGTTTTAATCTGATCAAATGTCTCACACGCAAATCAATGTAGCGATGGTGCCAGAGCAACAACAACAGCTGTAGATTAAAAACAATGCTTAGCGCAATCAGAAGACTCCACCTGGACTAAATTGTAATTCGTCTTTTTGGTTAATCCTGTGTTTAAAAACTTTGTGGTAAGAGTTTTAAAAAATAGTACATAAATGCATGCTTTGGTGAATTTAGGTGTGAAGGAACTTGACTTATCTTTTTTCAAAATATTAGGAACCGCTAAAAATCACATGGCATTGAACACATCGTTTGGAACAAGAGACGCTAACAAAAGCAATGGAGGAAAATGAGGGTTTCCTGTATTGATTTCTTGACATGCTCGTCATGGCAAGAAGACAAATGACTGGCTTCTGAGGGTAATAAGAAATTAACCACAACAGAAAACTGATTACTGTGGAATACAATGCTACATTTTAAGATAACGTTAGCATGAAGGGTTAGTTTTTGCATTTTTGATTTCATTCAATAAAAGGCTGAGAAACTAAAGACTCTGTAGTGAGCAGAGCTAAGAAACGGCTACATTTTAAGCTAATATTAGCATGTAGGTTTATTTTGGGCATTTTGTATTTCATTCAATAGGAGACTGTGGGCCTCAAAGTAGAGACTAAGTGTCTACATTGAAATCCCAACAGCATATTAAGACAAAATTCGAAAGTGTTTATGTTTACAATTTTTGATTGTATTCATTAAACAAAGTGAATTTAAATTGATGTTAGCATGTTTTTGTGTGTCACTTCTTGAGTAATTCAAAAGGAGAGGCAGTACTACGGTGTCCAGAGGTAATTCAGAATTTAGGAGACTGAGCAAGCCAGAAAATATTGGATCACTGCAGCCAAGAGGAAACTGTGGGGTAAAATATTGCATCAACCGGAGCAGAGGGACAACAACTGGGTAAGCTACCATTATTCTGTGTGTTTATTATAGTTTTATGCACCATGTGGCAATGATGAACAAATGAAAGACAAGCAGTGATTTTCCCATACGGTAACAAATCGAGCACTAGAAATAGGCTACCTGGTAGTATCTACTTTTAACAATTGAGAAAAGTATGTATCATACAGCGTAAGAGGTTAATTAGTGAAAGTCACGTTATGTGTTAATTTGTCAGTCTCATTGAGGCAATGACGTCCCCATTAAAACCAGCAGCTTCCATCGAGAGTGTTTTTCCCCGAGCTGTGCCTCACAACAAGGTCACCGGAGGTCTGGCGGCAAACAAAGCCAGGCTAACAAAGGAGTGATACCTGTTTGCCACTTTAAGTCATGTGATTAATGCAGATCACGCCTTGATTAAGACGCATGTGTGGTGACAGTAAGAGCATTATAGCGGCTGAATGGCTTGGCCCATCTGTTCTCTTACCAAGGTGATTTTAATTAATGAAAAGAATACCGCTTTGACAGTCATAATAATTGGGATGGGTGCTTATAAATTAGCCTGTCAAATGTCAGATTTTTCCACGTTATTTTCTTTTTTTAATTTTTTCTTTGAAGGCCAATAGTGCGACCTTCACATCCTGCTCACCCACCCACTCACTCACCAAGCAGGCAGACAGCGAGGGAGGGAAAGCATTTGTTGACAGCGGAAGCAGTAATCCTGGCATATGCCACAGGGAGCAAATGTCTCAAAAGCCCACCTTTTGGAGTGCGTCCCACATGTCACACCTACTGCTGACAAATTGTCACCCCAGTTTTGTTTTCTTGCCCAGATTATGGGATAATTTTAGATAAAATGTGTGTAATTTTGTATGATGTTGGCTTCTCCTCACCTTTAAAGTGTTCCAGTATTCAGCATGTCGGCTGGGAACATGCAACATATTTTGGCTTGTGGTTACATGGGAAAAAATTAACTTATCTATCTCTATCTATCTATCTATCTATCTAGTTGTTAATTAATAGTAAGCTTGTTAGTTTGCTCGTTTTCAGCCCATATTACTTCTCTACAATCTTGGTACAATTTTGAGAATATATTCAAGCGCTAGCTATTAGCTAGTAGCTAGCTAGCTAGCTAGTTGTTAATTAATGGTAAGCTTGTTAGCTAGCTATTTTTCTATCTATATATATCTAGCTAGCTAGCTAGTAGCTAGCTAGCTATCAAGTTGTTAATTAATGGCAAGCTTGTTAGCTTACGATCATTTTCAGCCCCATATTACTTCTCTTCAATCTTGGTACAATTTTGAGAATAAATTCAAGAGCTGGCTCTCACGAAATGGAATAGCAAAATAAGACAGAGCACATACATATTATACATCGTCTGTGATCCTGAAGCATCATTTGGATACACATAGTGAACATTACCTGCTGTTACAGATGAAGATGATGTAATTTCCATCCATTAGATGTTTGTGCATTTACTCTCAAAGGGATCATCACGGTATATGTGACAAGCTGCGAGTATACGATGATTCGGCTTCATACTGAAACTGCAGTTTTCAAATCTTTGAACAAGAACATTCCATCTTGATTGTGTGAGCTGTTCGGGCCAACTCACCTTTTTAATCAAATATTCCGGCATTGAAACATTTATGCGCACCGCCTGCAGCTGAATATCTAACAACAGCATCGCAACAACCTTGAAGACAGCTTGGTGCGCACATACTGCCAGCGTTTATTCAATTTAGATTTAGACTCTTTGCAGAGGCAGCAAACTTGAAGCGGTCCTTTCGGGTCACCCTCTTATCAATTTCAGCGTCTCACTTTGACCCGAAACGCTCGACTAAACTAGGGGTGTACATGTCACCGCTTGGGGTCATGTGGAGGGTTTAATCTCAGCCATTTGGGGTGTCTGAAAGGCAGATAAAACGAGATTATCCCGCGTTTGCTGCTGGTCCCGGGTGAGACGAGAGGGCGGAAGCATGTGAGGGGGGCAGCAGCTGCCAAGGTGCAAAATGCCCAGACGGGCTGGTGGTCCCTGTTGCTTTTGGCACCTCCTGGAGCGCTATAGGCCCAGATAAAAACCCCAAACACTTACACCCCCACCCAGCCATCTCCCGACCACAGCTCATCCACACAGCCAAATGTTTAACATACTGGTCCTAATCACACTTAACGTTGTGTCACAATATGCTCTTAAATGGCTTATAGGGCCAAATAAATCACATTGCAGTCTTGATGTTATTAGGCCTAATTGTTTTGGCTTCCTGTTGAATTACAACCCCCAAACCGTCTTACCCACACCCCTTGAAGTACTTCCTCCCTTTACCTCAGTGCGTGAAGTGATGCAGTGAGACTCACATCTTTTGAACATTACATTTATTGGACGCCGGAGGGCCATTTTAGGGTGCATTTACAGATTAAAAGTAAAAGCCGACAGAAAATATCATTACAGGAGTTAGTAGTATCTATGATAGCAGGGTTTTGGAGCCTAAATCATGTTTTTGAGAACATTCATGAACAGATTCGTTTGTCGATGTTGTTCACATGGACCTGCAAAAATGTAATTAGCCCAACATTGTGTTCTCTGTAGCAGTGCTTCCCAAACTTTTTTTGTCCTGTGTACCCCCCAATATATATATATATATTAAAAAAATCATAATAAAAAATGAACTATTTTTAACTCGTAACATTTATCATGAACTTATTTTAGTAATCCCCCTTTAAACAGACATTTAGACTAACAACAAAACACGTAATAATTTTCAGAACCATTATTTAAATTTTACTCCCCCCCATCAGTCATCTGAGCTTTAATGAATTTCCTGAGCTGAGACATGGCTGTAATTTTGCCGCGGCTGTGCCACAGATTATTATCTCCCCGATAAGCGGATCAGATAATGGATGGATGGCTGAAACAAGTTATGTACATACACCATTTTATTGCCAAGCTTGTGAAACGACTGCAAATAAAAGATTAAATATTTCCATTTACCCCCTACAATATTCTCACATACCCTCTTTTGGGAAACACATCAAAGTCAAAATCCATATCAACCAAAATCATGTTACACCGCCTGCGCCACAACTTAGACAGATTTTAGCCGGTCTAATACCAAGTTTACTTTCTGCCGCCAAATTGTCAGGCGTGCTGGTCGCACGTAGAAGAAAACGTTCTCTACCCGCCGGAACGCATAGCATGGCGCTGCTCGGTCGACCAAATTCCCAAATCTGCTAAAGGAGGCTTGCAACTGCACGAAAAATCAAGATGTGCTAGTTTTGACGCTCGAGTGCACATGTGCCGTTTTTTGTTGTTTTATTTTAAGTGCTACAGTACTGTGTGCAGTTCTTGGCGTTATAAAACCTTCAAAACTACCAGTTGCTCTTCTGTTTCTGTTTCTTCAAGTGATTAGAACAAGTCGGTGTTTACCACACAACCAAAGATTTCAGATCGTAAAAATATTGAACGTTAAACATTCACGATTGTCAGCCCTTTTTTCTGGATAGATCCGAGAGGAAAAATCAGTCCTGTAAAACTTTGTGCACCTCAGAATAATCGTACACAAAATTCCCAAAAAAATAAGCTAGGATAGTATGCTAGCTAATATTAATGAGTCTTAAATGGAGGTGATTTGTTTGTGTCGAGTAATTTCACTACTGAACCTTGATGGCGTTGGGCGAAGTACGCTCTCAAAATCCGGCATGTTTATTTAACCCTTAACAAAGCATCGTAAAAAAGAGCAAGCCATTTTTAACACTTCAGATTGGTCAATAATTTGTAAAAAAACAAATAATTAATAAATAAATAACACCTGCACTTGTGAAATGAACAATAATATAGATTTTGTTTGTTTTTTATTAAATTAATGAACCTGCTACATCGGACTTTTTGACCCAATGCCAACGTCATTTATACGTTTTGACGATTGTGTACATGCTGAAAGTTTTAATTGCATAAATTTTACATGGCAGGAGTTCCTTATCCCTCGTGAATAGCGAGAATTCACAGTATTATTTCTTTACCAAGTGACATCGCCCGGCATGCATATTCCATCTTTCCAGAAACGCAAAGAAGTAACGGAACCGTTTTCACTCGATTAATGTTACGTAAACTTAAAAAAAAAAAGGTATGTTGGTGAAACAATGATCCATTATGCAAATAAATGCATAACATATGAATAACCATAAAGATTTGTGGAAAATCTAAATTAATTAGTCTATTAGGACCAAGCATGAATAATACTGGGTTCCCCTGTAATTAGATCTCCGTGGACCCCGTGCACATGTTTTAAACAAATTCAGAACATTAATATGGATGGCGTGTAAACATGTTTCTTAGGCTTCCGAACGTGATGCCCACACAAGCACTGGTCTATTAAGACATTTAGGAAGACCTATTTTGTTGTTTGAATCTCACAAAGGCCGGGGCGGATGAAAAGCGGCATTAGTATTCACAGACAAATCACGTTTGGCTCAGGTTTCTCTCCTCACTCTCCACTCTCAGCAACATTCCCCACTGTGCAAATAACGCTGGCAGGCCGGGAACAACACTTGCTTGCCGCACTCACTCATGTTTACACATTCCTGAACAAGCTTTGACCGCAAATGAAGAATAGGTTCACCCGAGCTAAATGTACGCTTCAGAGGGGGAAACGACAAAATTATTCCGACAGGTTTAGTAAGTGAGAGCATGTTTATTCTAAATGTGGAGTTACCGCCTGGAGGTTTGGGGATCAAAAGCAGGGATGAGAGTGCCATCTACAGGTTGAAGCTTTGTCATGTCAATTGACACACACACACACACTCAGAGAACATGCTGGAAGCATCTCTGGAGCATGCTTTTTTTTTTTTTTTTCTTTCCAAAAATGCATTTCACAATTGCACAGCATCGCTGGTTTACGTTAAGCCCCAGCAGATGTAAACAAGCAAATTCAGAGCACAAATTGGGAAGACTGTGCACTTAAACGATTGCATCCGTCTCCCCTGCTTTGTACTTCCTCCCCGCTCCGGCGTGGCTTTCAATACAATTAGGATGACTACTTCCCATTTCATGCCTCATATTGAATTTCCCTGCCTCCGGCGTGCATGAATGAGGGCCCCAAAAGATCAGCTGGCCCCGCGCATTAACCTCCACTGAGATTCCGCCCGTGTGATGATTGCATGCACATATTTGACTTGACAGATCCCTAACCAACTTTCACTTTGATTTTCGCTCTCCAAGTCAACGCTGAACTGTGGGAGCCTGCGAATATCAAAGATGCCCTGGGTGGCTGCAGCTGGGGTGTGGGTGCACACTTTAGTGCACCGTGCCCGCAGTTATAATATCAGGTGAGGCTTTGCCTGCTAGTCCGGGCTGGCAATAATTGCATTCTCACTTGGACAGTTATATTATTCAAAGCAGGGAAGATGAAGTATGGACTCTTTCGCGCGTGTATGTGTGTGCGCTCATAAAAAAAAAAAAAATGCCAGTGCATGTGTGTGTGTCACCGTTAATTTGTGCCTTTTCAAGCACCAGGCCGCTCTCCTATACTCCACTTTGAATATATTTCACATCTTCATATTGCCATTCCAGAATGTCACTGTCCTTGAAGCAATTTCCCCTCAGCCATAATCTGATGGCTGAGGACGCGTTCCCATTGGCATGTCCCGACGACAAAATGAAATAAATAAAAATGAGAGGACTGGCGCCTCACTGAGAGACATTCTGCCCGGTCAGAGCGGTCCAAAGCGGGCTGGCTGCTGAAAAAGGATGCTGAGGCCAAGCGAGGAGTGGAATTGCTGCTCATTTGGCTTCAAGCTGTGCATGGAAGGTCTGTGCAAGCATGTTGCCTAATCCTGTTAGGCCAGGAGATGGCAACATTGAGGTGTGAGAGAGACACACTCTCCCTCATTTGGCTCAGAGCACAGGCAGCAAGTGAAGATCTGTCTGAGTCATGGCAATTTGTAGGACAGCAAAATGATGTTACATTTCAACTTGATGGCCATTCAGACTGAAAAAGATGCTTCACCTTGTCGACCAATGCAAATCCATTTGCGTAAATTGTTAACTAACGACATGAATGGCGGTAAAATTCACAAGTTTTGATCATGATTTTGTCCAGATAAAAAAAAAAATAAAAATCTCAAACTTGGCTGTGATTGAAAGCCTCTTGAGCAAGGCACCGAAGCCCCAATCTTCGACACAGTTGGCATGCCCCCTTCAGTTGTTCCTTGTTTGCGGTTCAAAATATAACAAGGTGTAAAGAGAATCAATAAAGTGTATTAAATAAATAAAAACTACCTTCGCTATCGTCGCTGTCCGGTAATAACCGCCACCTTTCAGTTTTTCCCCCCAGGTGCAATACCTATAAAATGTTTTACAGCAAAGTATTTCATAAAATCACACCACAAAGGACTTTTATTTGACAGCTTTAGCACCTGTAATGTAAATCTACCTTTTCACAGCCAACCCCTGTATGTCGGACATTTCATGTTTTTAAATGTTCTGAAGCTGAACAAGGACATATGTGCGCATATAATAGTGCCGATCTTAATCGCATTCCTGATCTAAAATTCTGATGTTTGTGACTGTATGTCACCGCAAACCTCACAATGTCATCAAAGAATGGATTTTTGACATTGAAATCAGCGCAATTCATAGCTTAATGGCTCGTTTTGTTGATCATCAATCTGACACATAGTTGAGTGAAATACTTTCATCTGCTCAAGCCATTACACTCATTATCCAAGGCTGACAATGTGTTTCAATAAAACAAAGTTATTGCGGTCGGGTTTGACCATGTGAGTCTTTGCTAGTCTTTGATAGTGAATGGGGGATGTGTGGTCTGAAAAAAAAAAAAAAAGTACAGTGAGAGACATTTTTAAGCCATTCTGTAACCTTGCTTGTAGCGAAAGACTCTCAAATCATCCTTTTCCAAGTATGGAAATGTCAATAGTCCATTTCAGCCTCCTGCAAAAAAAAAAAGAAAAAAAAAAAGACGTTGTGTTTTGTAATGTGTTATAGATAATATACGACACATACAGCAATGATGAATCCATTTTGATCGTATTCTAGGATCAAAGCCATTAGAATAGTTTTTGATTTAAAATGGACTTCATATTGGGTGATTTTACATTAATTACAAGATATTTTTCAAGTAAATACCGTTGAAAAGCTTCACGAAAAATAGTAGTAGAAATGTGATTAATTGCAATTACGGAATTTTTTGCAATTAATTAGTTGAAAAAAATAATAATTGCTTGACAGCACTAATATATATATATATATATATATATATATATATAAAGGGATTTCTTTAGATTTTTTTTTTAGTTTTTACTTTTTTTTTTTTTAGGTACTCGATCTTCCTCCTACATTCCAAAACCGTGCATGTTAGGTTCATTGGCACTCTAAATTGTCCATGAGTGTGAATGTGAGTGTGACTGGTTCTTGTCTTCCATGTGCCCTGCGATCTCCTTGCAACCAGTCCGCCACTCTAATTGGGACAAGCATTCTAGAAAATGCATGGATGGATGTGTGGATGGAAGTAATGTTGAACACAGCCGCGTTGTGATTCACCACCGTTGTTTTCACTGATGACCATTTTCTGCATTCAGATGGTAATAGACGTCCATTTTACATGGCCCTGTTTTTAACTGTAAACAGATAAAAACTGTGTTGAGTAAACGGCCCCCTAATGAGCACGCATTCATAGATAATTCTGATGCTTTTTTAAGGAGATGCTGTCTTATTGTGCTAACTTAACACACAAGCATCTCCAATTAGGGATAAAAAGTTGCAAAACGAGACGCTGAAGAGGGCGCCCGGGGTGCGTGCGCGAATTCATGATGGAGCTTGGAGATAGATTCATGTCGGGCGGGTGGGGGTGTTAGCTGGGAGGCAGTTTTGTTTCCGTCAGCGTGCCCAGTACGGGGGGGGGGGACAGGGGAAGGGGGGACGGCGGGGGCGCGAAGGAGGGGTGGCGTTTGGGTTAAGGGATTCAAATCTGGTCGTGGAGCCCCGCGGTGCACAGAATGTTTTGGAGTGTGTTTTGTGATAGTGGACTCCATTAGGCGGCGAGTCTCAGGGTAGGCCGCCATTGTAGCAGCATGCGATGAGGTTAATCAGATGCCAGCTCCATTATGAACGCTGCTAAAAGGGTCTCTATGAATAGAATACTGTAAGTTTCATTTCAATGAAAGGAAAATCAGCCCTGTGCAAAAGAATAGCGTTGACGTGCATTTGAAAAGATTTCACACACTCATGAGAGAGGGGGAAAAAAAAAAAAGTGTTTTTAGGCGCCCTAGTTATTAATTATCTGCGATTAAGAAATTCTCTTTTTCGGCACTGCCGCAACGGTTTCCCGTGTCTGCTTTGTTTGTTTCAAATGGCAGATTAGCATAATTGATTTTTTAAAATCCATTTTCATGTGGTGAGCCAATGACATCTGTTTGCTGTGATGCTATCAGTCGCTTCCCATTAGCGCACAACAATACAACCAACATACTCAGGGCTACTCAGTTAATGTTCCTTTTAATTAGTTTGTGTATAGATTTCTTGTTTCATATTATGTCTAGGAGTATCGAGGCAGGTGCAAATGGATTTGTAAAGTATACACACCCCAGTTAATGTAGAGGTTTTCGCATGACAAAAAAAAAAAAAATCATAATTATTGATTTGTGCTGGCTCTAGATAAAAAAAAAAATAAAATAAAACAATTTACAATAATTTGCTTGAAGAAGACTACCCCCAAAATAAACCAATTTAATTTTCTGCCATGGAGATTCACAACAACTTCTTTGTCTTGAGACATGTTGAAGCAGCATGTCTCTTGATATCCTATTTTATTCTTATACGCTCGGTTCCAACTGTAAACAACTGTCCGTTTGTCATCACAAGGCGCTTCAACATTTACTTACAGTGGGACACAAGTTAATGTGTTAGTCAGAAGACCTTGTCTACTTTCTGCTTCCTTTGTTCCGTGCAACTTCTCTTGATAACATTTTTGCAGTTTGCCACTACTATTCCACTAATGGATCCCATTTTCTTCATTGAGGCACTCATATTTTGCACAGCTTGCAAGTTAATTCAAATGTTGCACAGTTGATATATTTATTTCTAGTATATTGTCACTAACCTGATTCACGTGTCCAATTATGGACATTTTTATATATTTCTCAAAAGTCAATACGTATTATTGGTCTTTCCCAACTCGCCTGTTATTTTTTACGCAATTTCAAGTATGAGAACAATTGAAATCTTTTAATACTCTTGAACGGCCAAAATTTCTGAGAAGTGTTGAAAAACACTCTTTTATCCTTCTGCGGAATGCATGCGCCATTATTGTTGTATATTTGAAAGAATGGATTTTAATTTTTTTTTTTGGGTGACAATAATGACAGAAAATATTGTTTGTGACATTTGTGTACTGTGGGCTTGTTTTGTTACAAATCGTCAACCAAGTTCCCACGAAGGTGAATATCTACACGTCATATTTATTGCATCATTCATGGCTCTAAGACCTGGAAAAAGATTTTGGAAGATGTCATAGCGCAGGATTTTTGCTCTTGTTACGTAACGTTTGAAAGGCTTTTTTTTGGGGTCAAGGGCTCGGCATGACTGAAGATTTTGTTGTGCATATCTGGTGATGGCCATACCATTTTCGTCAATGACAGTTTATGAATGAGCAAATTTTTTTTAGCATGAGAATATTCTGCCTGCCAATGACGATATGCACTTTTGTACAGACTCATCCATCTACATTGCTTTGTATGTATAAATGGCAAAACCTTGACACCTACACAATAAATGTGTTTTTATGTCCCGTATTTGTGTACATAAACCGGCGCCCTTAAATCCTACCAGTTGTGATTGCTGCAGTTACATCATATTGGAAAGAAGTACAGTGTTACGAGTCGTCATAATACCCTCCCAAGTGGGCAAGGACAGCCACAGTCGTAGATGACCTTTTCATCTATTAAATAAATGCTGGTTGAGCAGATAAACACAGAAAGCAAACTCACTCAGGAGTTGCTGTCAGTCACAGCTCATGCCGAGGCACTCACACGCAGGGCGAATTTCATTTCCCTCGATTGCGCCGTCCCTTCGGACCCCATTCCTGGATTTTTCAACGGCGACCCAAAGGTTGTTCTCATGCTGTGACATCAAGGCGCATGTAAGGATCAAGCATTGAGGCTGTTCCACACAGCAGCTGCAATTGAGGAACAGCTGATATTTCCTTAAACGGAAGTCTGTTAGCGCTTGACAGTCATGCATAAAAATGGGTGGATCGTAAACAAGAGAAAGACTTTAAATGAAATTGACAACCTTATTTTTGTGCCCCGAGCAAGTCTAGCGCAAAGCGTCGTACTTCCTTTTGGTGTTTTGTGACTTGCGCAGACAGAAGAGGGTATTTGCGCCGTTGTGGGCGGGAACGCAGCCGACCTGCGGCCGAATGAAGTGGCCCCCCGAGCTCATTCTCGCTTTAAGTTCAGCGCAGAGACAGCCATGCAGTCTATGTGGCGGACGGACTCAAGGCCAGGCTTTAAGATCTCCTTTTGAGAATGATGCAATGTTGGCCGCTGTGGGTGGGACCTTGGAGACTGTGTTCATTAAATCTAGTTTTAAGCACTGTATTGTTTTTGAAGCGTACAACACGAGAGGTTTTTTTTCAATGATTTATGCCGCAAAAGTGTTTTGTTTTTTTTTAACTTTCAATATACACTGTCAATAATGTGCTTTGTTGCATAGTCTGTTGGGGTTTGGTGCGTTAAATTCAACAAAACATCAGTAAAGAGGCACAGGAATGCGCACATATCAATACACCTCACTGTAAATCTTTTAGATGAGAAAGCTGGCAAAGTCTGCAATTTGATTTAAAGGCAGTGTACTTGCATGTAAACCATTTGAGAAATCTAATCAGTCACAATCCCGTATGGAAGATTGCCCCGGACACATTTCTATTAGCTTATGTTTTATGACTGCGTTCTAACTTTTATGGCTCACTTTTGTGATTTTTTTTTTCTTTCTTTCCGCCCTCTGCCATCGAGGCACTTTAAATTACAATTTGAAACACGGAACGATAAATACAAGGGCATTACTATGAAGGCTGCGAAACATAATGTGCTAGCATGTGTGAGTGAACGGCGAAGATGATAAGATGTGACTGCAAGGATTAAAAAGGATATGCAGCCGTCAAAACAACAAACACTAACTTTGATTTAGGGAGCAATAAACACAGGCCTAATAGGACAGTACACATTTCACACAATCTGCGGAAAATCTCATTTCTGGATGAAGGCGGACGAGTTTAAATTCGACCAAGCTATGCCGAACAACAAAGCCCCTCTACGGGAGGAAATGTGTTAACACACGAGACAGTCCAATTCACTGCAAAGAGGTTTTTAAGTACTGAAGATGAAGTGAGATGGAAAATCTCATTTCCATAAGAGAACAGAGGAAACAGTCTGGCAGAAGGTGTTTTTTTTTTTTTTTTTTTTCCTGTTGAATTATCAGAGCAATCATAGCTGAGACACAGCCAGGGCGGCAGACTAAAGGGGAGTATGAGGGTTCGGGTGTGAGGGGGTGGGGGTGTCGAAACCTATTTCCCCAAACACATACAAATGAACTTGAACACACATACACACACATACACACGCAGATAAACACGTAGATGCACAAACAGGGCTCAGTCTCCGAGGAGCAGACCGCGAGCGCATTATGCAAACAGAGGCTTCTCGCATATGCCGTCGAACGTGCCTGCGTGCTGGCGAGAGAAATTAGGCTGATTAAAACTCAGGAAGGGAAAAGAGGGCGGGGGGGGGGTAGGGCGGGGGGACAACAAACTCTTAGTCGAATCTCCTAGGGGCTAATTAGTATGTTGAATCTGGAGCCAAAAACACTGTGTTTAACAAATCTACAAATGGAGCCATGTTTTGTTTTTGGTTCCTTGTTAAAAAAGAAGCGGCGGACACCGCCAAGGCTTGATATGCAAAACAACGAGTGCAAATAGGCAAGCGAAAGAGGCAGAAATGTGTTATGCATGTCGCCGGCATGACATTTTGTTCTCCGCACGCAATCAAGTTTATTTGCAGTAGTCCGTCTGAATGTGTAATGTGACACAGTTACAGGAGTGACAACAATACGGAGCACCGCCAAAGTCAGTGACTGAATGACAACATTCTTAATGGAAAACAAGCACAACGTCAGAAATGAGGTTGCAATACAAGTCGGGAGTGCACTACATTAGATTGTCCTCCACTGCCTTCACTTTGAAGCAGTGGTTCTTTTTTTTTTATTAGTTTTTTTCCCTTTGTTTTTTTTTTTTTTTTTACATAAAGTACCACCTCAAAAAGACTTTCCCAAGTATTGACCAATATTAAAAATACAGCTGTGCAGTAGCCCCATGTGTACAATGTGACCAAAACATTTATTCAAATACTTCTTAAAGGTTATGTGAATATTCTTAAATATACCAAAAGTTTCCTAAATGTTGCCGAAATACTCTTAAATCAGCTGAAAAACGAATTTAAAAATACTGAAATATTCTTAAATCTACAAAATTTTTGATCAAAATAATCTAAATACTAGTGATGGACCAATTATCGGGGCCAATATTTGGCATTTCGCCGATTTTCGGCATCTGCTATTTTTTTTTCCAAATTTCAAGGCCGATAATTTAAATGTTGTTTTAGTGAAGTCTAGATCTTTCAATTTCACAAAAAACTACAAGCTAGTAAAGTGAAATCAAGAAAGACATCCATTATTATTATTAAGTAGATTAACCAAGCAAGACTATTTTCCATATAAAAAAACTATTTATGTTACTGTCCTTGTTATAATTTATTCAATAAAAACAATTATGTCAAGAAAGATTGTCTATTATTTTTCATCAAACCTTCATTTTGAAATATTCCTCTGCACTGTAAGAACTGGTTTTTATTTTGCAACAATGTCACCAGCTGCTGAACGCAACAAAAATGTAACTTGCGATGTAATTCTGTTACTTTTAAAATCAAGTAATCAGTTACTTTAAAATAAGTTACTTTTAAAATAATAAGTACAGTAACTAAGTTACTTTTAAAATCAATTCATCAGCAAAGTTACTTCCTTACTTTTTCAAGGTAACCATAGCAACACCGCTCGTATCTCAGGGTGCCGCTGCACCAAGATTGAGGTGCTTTGCAAGATTCAAATGAACCCGACGTAATAACCACCCATTGCCGTCAACTGTGATCCAATTTTCGAGACACCTTGCGGTATTGGAAGAGGTCAGGAGACGTTAAAGTGAGAGGAGACAGGAAGAAGTCAGACAAATGGTAAGATGCAGAAAAGACGAGACTATGGAGAAAAGAACAGTAATTATGTGCAGTCACCGAAATCTGCTTGAATAGTCCGCAACCAAGAGTGGTTTAATCCACGTTATATCAACTCACAGGCTTCCATTTTCTGAAGCGTTTTTCCTCATTAGGTTTGGAAGATGAGCGGGAGCCAGGCGGTGTAGACTCATGACCGGTCTCTAGCCGATCGTAGGGCACATTCACGCCATATTGTCGATTTAAATGAGAGTTGTGTGAATGACTGACGTGTCACACTTTTGTTCCCAGCTCAACTAATCAAAAAAAAAATAAAATAAATAGAAAATCACACTCAGAAGCACACAGGTTTGTTCTCAAGTTGTGGGGTGTCATTGATACGAAAGCAGAACCTTCCAGGATACCAGCCCAGCCAGTAAAAGGCCAAGGTAATACTTGACAACATCATAAGAGTATTAATGAATGCCTAACATTAAAAAAAGTTCCATCGTTAGCCTCTCCGTACAACAAAAAAGTTTGGTCATTAACTTTTCTACACTCCGTTGTAATGAGTACAACTGAAACGAGCCTCTTCACATCTTATAATAAATATTTAATTCAAACGTGCTTAGGGGGGCGGGGAACAAAAAAACACCATGGATGGCATTGTTGTTGCCCATGAGCCAAACCCCGAAGGTCTGACTTCAATAACCTGCTCACAGATATTTCATCGTGTCATTTTATGACTTAAAAGTGGCATACGCCATTTTTCAGGAAAAACAGGACAGGCTGATTAAAGGAGGCCAGCTGGATATAAAACCTGGACTCCGAGCAAGTCCACGGTGGGTGGGGGGGGGGGGGGGGGGATTTAAGTATCATCTCTGGTGGACACCGATTCCCCAAACCAAATGGAGTACACTCTTAAATCACTCCGCACCTGCTTCAGTGACAAACTTCACCCCAAATGTGTGAAAGAGAGGTACTGCAGGTCCTTTCTTCCTTCTGTTGTATGGCCCTGCTTATAAATTATTTAGTCATGTCTAGTCTCAGTGCTGATGTTCAATATGCTGGGTTCATCCCCCTTATATTCGGCATATACTGTGTATCACGTGCAATGCTGATGCCTATTCTTGCTGCTAGTTCAGAATTATTATACGGAGGACGGATATATTACGAATAAGGACGGAGGGACGATGACAGAAAGGTGGCCAGGTCGCGGACGGACTGGCAAAATAGGGTAAAGCAGGCGTGGGCAAACTATGGCCCGGGGGCCACATGCGGCCCGTCAAACATTTTAATCCGGCCCGTCGAACTTGGAAATGATTAAATGAATAAACCTATTTTCTAAATACTGAGATTTTTCAAAGAATTCTATCCTGTCATGCTTTTGTTTACTTTCATTTCAAATTAAATGTATTTTTTTTTTCGCCGATAAAGTGAGGTTACCAAAACACTCCTTATCAATAAGCATGTTTCACACTTTCAATCGATATATTCATACACTGGCTGCTACGGCCCCAAACGATACCCAGGGACTCGACGTGCACATCGGCTAACCTGAGCTAATAATGGCCAAGTTCTCTCTCATTCGCTGACTTTCTCGTCACGTAACAAGCTAGACCTCGCCTTTTAACTAAACGTAGATTCAAATTCACATATAATACATTGTAGTAAGTGAGGATGGCCGCCCCTCAGCAGACAAATACAATACATGCACCTCACATGCATATTTTGTATATGTATTATGCATTGATAAAAATAAATAAATAAAATAAATATATTGTGGCTAATTCATGGATTTTGCATGCTGTTGACAATTCTTGCAGCTGTTCACATTTTACAGTTTCCATTCACATCTCCATAATATCGTATTCATTATTCATGTACAGTTGACTCATACATATTTGCTCTCATTCTGTTCTGTTTCATGGCTTGGTGTTGTACATATGTATATATAATTTTTTTTTTCCATTTTATGTTTGTGTTTTTGTCTTATTATTATTGTTGTTGTTGTGTGCTGCTACTTTCAATTTACTGCTCTAAAACCTGCATTTTCCCATTTGTGGTACCGATAAAGGCCAATTCCCTCCTTAGAGAAAGCAAATTCTGAACAGCCTGCTCCTTGAGAATGTATCATTTATACACTTTTGATTTTTTCATGCAATCGCTATCAGAACAGTCAAGACAGCTCCCATGAAAATATTCAACAACAGTGAAAAGGGGGAAATCGGTTTTCAGCAACAGAAACTAAGGTTTAGTTTAATCTTTAAATCATCTTTCTGCGGCTCGAGGTAATCAATCAATAATGACAAATCGATAGAACAGAGCATGGTTTAATTTCGCTGCGACAAATACGATGCGGAATTGTGATTGTGGCGATATTTTTAAATTGAAGCAAGTGTGCAAGTATCTCCTATTTCACTTGCCTATTCTACTGCTAGGCTGGAAGACTTTGTTTTGTATTTCTTCGTAACATCTGACGTTTGTTTAGAGCGGTTTCATTGGCTGCCCGTGTATTTGCCGCAAGCTGAAATCTGGCCAAAAGCTGCGTCGCTAGCAGGACGCAAGCTGAGCTTCAGAAGATGCTCCAAGCCATTCGAGCAGGTCATTGAAGTACACCTAAGGGAGTGAGTGGGAGTGGAGAGCTGCTCGGGGACAAAGCACACATGTCTGCTATTGTTAAATATTACATTGGCAGTTGCCGTGAGGCAGTGGTGGGAAATAGCAACATACACGTACTTTATTAATGTATTTAAGTTGATTTTTCCGACTGTATGACCTTGACTTATGTATTTTTCTCATGACTTTTACTCCCAACATTTGAAAACAGTAAATGTTTGCTTTTTTACAGTATCCACAGATGACCGCGTGACCTAGATGCAAATAAAGAGACAAAAATCAACCGTGTCTGACTTATTGATTGACATCTTGGGAAACTTGTAAGGCGGGAAATAACAGAGACAACAGCAACATGGTGAAGCTGGTAATGAATGATATTTCTCAAACCACATCCAGGCCTCGTTCGATGTTGTCGGCTTCAAGAATGAGTTGTGGCAAATTCAGTACAGTCTCGTGCCAGGCTGGGAAAAAAAACAAAAAACATACAACATGCATTGACATTGAATTTTTTTTTTTTTCAGTTACTATTGCCTAATTTAGTGGATTTTTGTTGTTGTTGGTCAGGTTAGTAAAGCATTGGGAGTACATTTTGATTGCATGCCTCGTGATTTTTTTTTCTTCTCAATACGAGCACAATGCAACTCAATAAGCGAGACAAACTATTTGTGGGCAGATAAGTTTAAAAAAATAAAATAAAATAAAAAAAATAATATATATATTTTTTTTTTGTCATATTGGTTCTAACAGTAAATATGATGTGCCCTTATAGGTAAATAAGAAGCTCCTGTACATGATAATAATTCTCTATGAAAATAGTAGCCATATCAGGCTCCATCTTGTGCCTCTAATTTCCTATTTAAGAAAAGCAGCACACATGAGGAAAAACATGCTGGACTGACCAGATGTTAATCATTTTTTTGCACACTTGCAGGCACACTTTTGTGGCCTCACATGAAATAAAATTTCATTTGATAACATTTAGCATGGTAGTAACACTCATTTACGAGTAAGGTACTTTTCTGGGGTAATACGGTAAAAGGTTAGTATGAAAACACAGATTGATGATATAATGACAACACATTCAAACGCATTCAAAGCACATGATGCAAAAATAAAACAAAAAAGGTACAACATCCCTTATATTTTTCTATATGATACTGTGATGAAGTAGTTGAGTTTTATTATTCATTTTAGACAGAAATTTGAAAAGATTGACCAAAAGTAGTATGTAAGGCGGGGGCGGGTGCTGGTGTGCATGGCGAGCAGAGCCTAAAACTAGGGTGGCGTCTTACCTTTTACAGTACTGTTAAAAGCGTCATTTAGTATCTGTACAGAGTATTGCTTGCCCTTGTATGAATTGTATGACGTAATCTGACCTTGAATGAACTTCTTTCATCCACCCATCCCAATAGGCAAGAAGACTTTTTTTTTTTAAAGGCTAGGGATGAAAGAACAAGAAACAAGAGGTTGAATGGTTGGTGCAAATAAACATCTCACACACACCTCCTCTCAGTCAATATCGTGTGCTAGCCCTAAATGGAAAGTGTCCCCAATGAACCTGCCAACAGGAAACCCCACAGAGGAGCCAGCCTTTAAAATATTAAAAACCCCAGCACCGTGCTTAAAAACTATTTAGAAGATTATAATATGCGGCAGAGCGGAATTAAGAGGCAGTGACAGTTAGACAGGAGTACAGCATGAAAGTAAATTATTTCACATGCCCCCTGGCTTGTACATACTGTCACTTTCACAGATTTTCACCCAGGCCAGGCAGCCACAGGTCTGTGTGGCCTCGAGGCGCGACTGCAGTCGGAAAAATCAACACAAAACCTCACAGACTGATCACTTTAAGCGCACATTCGGGGAGAGGCTGGCCGTCTCGGCTTTCATACGGATTCATTCGGTTAGAGATTGCTTTTTGTCACCTCCATGCTCTGTGAAAAAAATATCTTCATGGTTTCAAGCATACTACCTGAGTGTTTCCTCAAATCGTGACCGTCTCCAATTCGGAAAACTTTCGAAAAAAATAAACGCCTCTCTCAGACACACAGGAGATGCCTTCTTTTTTTTCATTGCTTGGCAAAATTGCTACTCCTTTTTCCTTCAATTTTTTTTCAAACACTGTATTTATCTTATTTCATCACACACACATTAAGAAGTTACTTTATGCACCTAAAATAAAATCAACTGCAGACTATATACATCTACTTAAAAGGTTTAACTGGATAAAAAAAAAAAACTTTTTAAGTAGTTGTATAGCCTACTTAAAAATCTATCTGTATCCTAATGATTTTATTTTGTGCAACCACTTAATGAAAACAAATTGAGTTTTATTATTTATTTTTATTATTTATATATTTATTTTCCAGGTGCTTGCTCAGTAAAACAGCAGCACCGAAACAGTCTCACACGAGATTGCGAATGAGTTCTCCTCACAATATAAAAATGGTCTTATGTTAAGTGGAGATGGCGTCCATAAAAGGTGTTTCTTTCCTTTAATGGTCGAGCATTAAACTTTAACGCGCTTGTTGATATTCTCATTCCTCCAGGTCATTTCATTCCTAGGGCATTTGAATCGATCGCAACAGGACTGTTCTCTTTGTTCGTTGGGCTAACCAAGCCTTGTTGCACAAACTGATGATGCTTACTCAGATGACAGGTCAAACATCTTCTAAGACAAACAGAGCAGTCAGGAGTTGTGATTGATTCAATGCCATGAGAATTCAACTATAATCTATGCAATGCATTTGTGCCACACAATCTGTCGTGACATATTACAAAAAAAAAGAAAGCCCCGCCCGCCTCCTTCTCAAAATGATGCGCAGCCCAAACCCAGTCATTAAACAACCCCAGCCACTAGTGATGGGTATATGAAGCTTCAAATCCGCTTCATGAGCCAGTTGTAGTATTTTAGGGCTCCTGTAGATGGCACTCTCTGTTCAACTTCGGACTGAAAGCACATTGGCTTGCCATTTTTTTAATCCCTTTATTTAAACCAACAGTGCCATCTAGAGGACAAAAAAAATACAACAACTGGTTCATGAAGCGAATTTGCAGCTTCATTTCCCCATCACTACCAGCCACTATTTGTGGAGATACCAAATACAGACAACGACACAACTACTGAATACACCAGAAATATCCTATGTGGTAATGCACGGGCTGAACAGAGGCGATTTTCTGAGTAAACATTCAAGTCTATAAATATTCTCCATAAATTCAGTGTCATTGCAAGTTTAAAGCAGACAAAAAATACAAGAATGCTTTTTAAAAAGTGTGATTATGTTTCCCTTCTCTCAAATAATGTCGCCGCTTGGCTAGCAGCCAGCTCATCTTAATGCAGCCCCTTTTGTATGAGCTTTGCGTAACATTAACAGGCTAAATCCTGCAGCTTAAATCTTTGTATGCAGAGGTTATAATCTTACGAGGCAATTGGCGCTTCCTCACTTGAATGCTGCAGGCATCGTTTTGTCCGCCCGGAGACAAGACTTCCTTCTCTGCTTACTGCTCACGCCACTTGATTGGCGTCTGGCAGACTGGTGGCGTCTTACGGCTTCATTTTGGGGCACAGGGAGAGTATCGAGTCGACCGAGGCTAAAGTGCAAGTGAAGTCATCGGTCGATAGTGTTCAAGTCCAGTTGCAAAGCTTTAATGAACTTGTCACGTCTGAAGTTAATTTGTGAGTCTGTGTACAGTCAGCCTTTAATAAAGATGGAACAGACCGACCACTAAAGTGAAGGTCGTAGAATTGAAAATTCAAATGAGTAGGATAAATAGAAGCCCGTTGTAGTGTGACGTACTCACCGATCGGTTGTTTGGCGTCAGACATGAAAGAAATTTTGACCATCTTGCCGAATAGTGTCACGTGTCCTACATCGTCCTTTGATTGGTTCTTCAGCATTGACCAACCGGAAGACAACGCCATACTACTTACGAGCACAGACTGGCCGTGGCGAGCACATACAATCGAAATGGCAAAAAAGCATTTCAACTCATGTTATGTTTACTTAAAGTCAGTCGCTGATTAGCAAATGTGATGTCATCCAGAAACATGTCCATTGTCTCTTTTTTTTGTGCCTTTTCCAAGCAGAGAACAAACACACATGCCCATAATGCCATAACGTCGACAGGACTTTGACAGCTGCTTGTCCCGCCTCTACGACCGACCTGCGCCGATGGACAGAATCTTGACTGAAGCGCGTGACGGACTTGTAGCGTGACGTTTCGGCCGGTCCACACAGAATGATATTATCTTGTCGTCTGACAGCGTGACCGTCGTTAACGACAAAGTCGTGTAGTCTGAGAAGTCCATTACTGCAACGTACGAAAGAGATAAGCATGTCTCTGTCCAGGCTGCTAAGTGTAAGTAAGCTGCATTTAGTCGTTTTGTGATGAGATGTATGTTTTCTGATATTTTGTCAACGGTGTATTTTATTATTATTATTTTTTGCTCAGTGCTGACCCTTGTCAATTGTTGTCAGTGAAATTTTGTCCATGGGAGGTAACATCACTGCTATATTTTTTCACACAAATACGGTATTAGTGTGTTTATTTTTAATTTATTAAATTAATAAAAACAATTCCAATTAATAATGGCTTTATGATGACGACAGTGGATTCATTCAATTGACGTTATTTTGCAGTGAAAATCATATTTTAAATCCAAACACAGATTGCCGTTTTCTGTTCGTTTCTCCACCATGCATTGCCATTTGCGTTCTAAAATGATGAGTTCAACCAAGCAGACAATCGAGCCTCAACACAAAGCTGATATTCAGACTGCTCAACATGAATTAGTCCTTGTTGTGCAGTCAAACCAGGAAGGCTCGCCTGAATTCCCATTTTTGCCCCCGCTACACAGCTTTTTTTTTTTTTTTTTTTTTCATGAAGAGACATGCAAATCTTTCAACACCACAGGACATCTCAATAAATTCTTCAGTGGCCTGTCAAAGTGACTTTCCACTCCCTTCACCACCAGCAAGACTCTACCGTGATCTACTATGAAATGGCCTCATTGTGCAGGGCATCAAGGATTTCGACATCTCCATCTCCGGGTGAGCTCTCAAGCGTGACTTTCCGATTGCGACAGCTCGAGGCCCAAGGCCATGAGCCGCTAGCGGTGCTGCAGCACTCTGTTGCTTCACACGTCTCAAACTGGATGACTTGTTTAAGGCGGCCGCACCTTTGCTCAATCTCCGCGCGATTGCTCTCTGAGGACGAGGTAAAGCCGAGCGACTCAGGACCTACATGTGTCAGGGTCGATGAAGCACCCCTTCTCCAAATTTAGACTGCATTTTCAGAACTGCCACATACACACATTTTGACGAGAATTACAGTGTGTACACAGGGGCCGGTCTGACACATCAGCATGTAACGTGATAATCTCAAAGAGGATGTTTGACAGATCATTTGGGCTCAGCAACTCATAGTGGTGTAATCCTTTAATATCTTACCAATAACTATTAAGGATTTAGTGTCAATCCAGCTCTGTCGGGATCCGTCTCCGTTTACTTGAACTCAAGCAACGACGGAAACTAACTGAGCCTTTAAAAAATCCTTAAACTCTCCAATCATGGGACTTTAAGTTAACACATGGGGAGGTAGTGTGACCAGAGGTTCTATACAAGACCTAAGGAGTTTTTTTTGTTTTTTTTTAGGGCAGTGATTTCCAAACACCGGACCGCATGAGAGATCAGTCAATGTGTTGCGGTAAAGTCATACAATTTCACTTATCTGGCCACAAAATGTACTATTACGACAAATAATTTTGCCTATGCCAGCAACAAATAGAGACAAGCTGAACAATAAAATACAACAGAATTAAATTTATGAGTAAACTGAGATGAGATCATCATTGTTTCAATATATACAACGCTGGTCAACAGTAAATTTCAATCCGAGATGGGTTATGTCTGCCTAAATTTCTATCACATGAGATATTTTCATTTGATGTTTTTTTTAAGTTTGACCTATAAATCTTGCGTAATATGGATTTTATCATGTGTTTTAATTTATAGCTAGGATGCTTCTGAAAGAAATTCCACCTGATGGTGATCCTAACAATTCATAAATGTGACTAATTACATGACAATATTATATAGTGTATTATTGTTCTTATATTTTGATTCGGAAAACCTCAGATGGTAGAGGAAAAAAACAAATAAGGGCAGATTTTGAATCAGTGCAAAAAAAAAATGGAACGTTTACTTACATCTCTGATTTCAAAATGTTGTAAAAATATGTTGACGAGTGTAATTTGTGAGACATTAATTATGTGAGAGTTTTCCGATGAGAAATATGGCGTGTGCCTTGGCTCAATTAACGTTGGGAAATGCTGGTTTAGGATAACAAACAAGTGTACCTTCGTAACAAGAAGAGACAATTTCATTAAAAAAAAATACTAAGAATAAAATAAAAAAAATATAATGGACCAAAATTCTGTTCAAAACTATTGGAACGAAGAATAAATTCTCAACTCAGCTGAGCTTTATTTATAGAGCACTTAAACACACCAAAAAAAATAAAAACAAGCATCTAAAACTACTTGACGTAAATAAACTCAAACATAAAACATCTAGCCATCCATTTTCTGTGCCGCTTATCCCCACTTGGATCATGAGTGAGCTGCAGCCTTTGCCTGGCTGACTTTGGACAAAAAGCAGGGCACAACCTGAACTGGCCAATCGCAGGACTTAAGAAAACAAACCTTGCTGGAGGTATGTGAATACCACAAGTTACATATGTGCACTCACCAAACGTTTTCTAATTGGAAACCAATGTTAGTTTCTTTCAAGTACTCAGAAAATCACTAACAAAACATGAATTCAACACGGAAAACAAAAATGGAACTCAAGGGATATTTACTGCAAATTAACGTGACATTGCTGTTGCCGTAGGTCAAGTCAAGTCCGAGACAGTTTACAGCCCAAGTTTTCTCAAGGCGCTTTTCACAAGAAAATCAAGCACACGGTGATGCAGGCAAGGGAAAGCTCTAAGGAGGAAACGTCGAACAGAACTCAAGGATACCGTCTGCCTTGGCAAGACAGAGTTGAGAGACTTTTTTACGGAGACACGTTATGTATTTGTATTTGCTTTTATTTTGCTTTGTTTTTCCACTGCTGTCTACTGCCATCTTGGCATAGCAAACAAGGATCTGTTTTTTCATTACTTTACCTGAATAAACAAAGATGCAACATATAAAAGAATGTGAGGGGATGCGACTGTTTGCTTCGTTATGACCTAGCGATGTGGCATGATGAGCTGCGGCCAATCATACCAAAGCGGAGCGTGATCATACGAATCGTACGAGTGAACGGACGGCGTGTGAGCTTTGACCCTCAGGGCTGGCTTGCTGAAACCGCTGCGGAATGATCGAACCCTGGGTAATAACCACTGAGCTAAAGGTTGAATGTAAACAAACAACTGCGGTTTTCTAACATCTGTTAATTCCGCCAATGGCAAGTAACCTCACATTCCCCGTAATGATAAATGGAAGGAAGTGGTTCAAATTTTCTTTCCCATTTAGTCCTCTCTCTCAGTTTATTTATCTTTAGTCCTGGCTCTTGTCACTCCACATATCTTTTTTGAGGTGCGTTCTTAGCTGAGGTGATGTCAGTCGGCTCCATATTAGAGACAAAAGGTAGTATAGCTCAAGTTGTAGGTGAAGCATCAGAAAAAAAATAAGTAAAGTCTGATACCAGTGATATTCTTCAACAATACATTTTGGACTTTAAAAAACTGTAACTGGGGGGAATAAAAAAAAAATGTAAATGGGGGAGGAGGGGATACAAGAGACGGAAAAGAAACAAAGACAAATTGCGCTATTTTCACGACCAGCCCAAGATCGGCATTTTAGACTCGGTGTTGGTCACTTTGTAGACATGCAAGCCAGTGTTTTAAAATAAATGAAAAAAAACAATAACAACAACAAAAACAGCCGACTATTTCCCACCAATAAAAGCACCTGTTCTTATTCCCTTCAATTGCTGTGCAATCACAGCTCGCATGGAGACATCTCCGTGCCGCTGATAACTGCTGGTGTTTTAAATATATCCACAGACCTCATGCAGTGAGAAAATCGGACTGTGCCTGCATTTCTGCATGAGCAATTTATAAAAAAAAAATCAAGCAAAAAAGTGAGGGTAAGCTATTGCAACAGGCTGTTGAGTGGGTGCCCTGAAGTGACTCCTGAATAAAAAAAACAAAACAATCTTGTGATAAACGACTGAGTTATAATACAGTATTAACATCAACATCACATCAATCAACTGTGTCGCTACCCAATGTTGATGTCGAGTTTTACTGTTCATCAGATGTGAGGGGTCCCAGCGGCAAGATTAACCTTCTTATTTTTGTCGAATTGGATGGGGAGTATAGTGGTGTTGCCGAAGAGTTTGTTGATCTCTTGATTCACCGATCTTCCCACTTTGCAACAGTTGCTATTGAAAGAAGACTTTGCTGCCCAAACCGCTTGTCAAGAAGCCCAAACTCAAGTTTACCGCAGTGTAAACAAAAACTGGCTCATGCCAGCTAAGATAATACAGCACATTCCTTCCAGATCTTCCGCCCGTTCATCTTTTATGGCTTTACCATTTTAGAGAAGTGTCAGTTTGATTTAACGTCAGGCTGATGGTTATTGGTTTTTGGTGTTTACTTCTTATCTCTTCAAAAAAAAAAAAAAGTAGAGAGGCCCTGGATGCACACAGAGAGGCATCAAAAATTAAGATCTTGACACCCTCGAAACATCATAAAAGCTTTCTATTACACTGCTCGTGTGTAATTGGCGAGCCGTCTTTGTGTGTGGAGAGGGCAAAGGTACGGCAGGCAATTTATAATTCAACACCTTTTTTTTTTTTCTTATTCAGTGTCAGGATTGACTCACGCGGTTTGTTTGATTGATGGAAGCGCACCAACGAACATGTTTTTACCTGAGATTACCGAAGCCCAAGGTTTGCCTTAAAATTTATCGTCACGAAGGTTTTTTTGTGGCTAATATTTTCCAATTAGCAAATCAAGGAGGTGGATCTTCATCTGAGTCAACAAATTGTCATCATTTTATGATTAACGTGTGGTTTAAATCTACACGACAAGCGGGGGTTTTGTTTCCCTCAGTGACAGTGCGAGTCTGAATGGTTGTCTGTTGCAATGTGCCGCGTGATCCGAGGTGGGTAGAGTTGACAAAGATTTTACTCAAATAATAAAATAATAATCATAAAAAAAAAAAAAAAAGTAAAAGTAGTCCTCTAAATATATATTCAGTAACTCACGTACTTAACTATTATAACTTGTGAATAACTTCAGATTTCAGTTTTTTTTTTTTGGAACCATGAACATCTATTCCACAAAAACATAAAATTGAAAAGTTCAAATTTTGATTTTGGAAAACAAAAAAGGAGAGAATACATTTTATGACATCAATTAAGACAAATTCAGACACTCGGAAAAAGCTTGAATGAAATTTGTTTGGTTACACTCATGAGATCCCCGGGGCAGATATGATTTAATATGTCATTTATTATATGTCATTTGATTATATTAATCTTCGACAGGTGGATTCATTCACGTTAATTAGCAATGCTGAAATGTTGCTCCTTTTGAACGCGTAACAACAACCCAACGGAGAACGCGAATGGATCTGAGTGGGTTAGTTCAACTGGCAATTCGCATGCTGTTTTTAAAATGCTAGTTTTATTCCACAGAGCGTCAATTTTTACAAATGTAGACCGACAAGGCCTCTGGTATATTTCCAAGGTAACAAATGAAGTTTTTTTTAGGCAGACATAACAGTGTATCATAGAGCCGTTTACAAAAATTTGTCACTTTGAAACTTTTTGTGTGTGGTCATGTGATTGCCTGGCTCTGTTTGATTTGTCAAACAAATGAGGCAAAAGATCTCTCAAGCACTAATGAATAAATATCTGGTGGAGTGAATGTACACGAGACAACAAAGACATACCTAAATTGATAAGACGCACCTGTATATAAGACTCAGCAACTCTTTTTGGGGACCCAAAAAATTAAATTAAATTAAATTAAATTAAATTAAATTAAATTAAATTAATAAATACAAGCAAAATTCAAGATTTATTCTGCGTATTTTCTGAACTGTAGAGCGCCCTCTACCGGCGAAAGAAAAATTCACAGAAAAGCCGCACCGTTGTATTCGCCGCTTGGTTCAAAATTTTGAAAAATTAGCGGTTTATAGTCCGGAATATACTGTCCTATCATTGTTAGCAACGACGGATTGAATGGTAACTGAGTTATAACCTGAGCTTTGCGCGAGTTTACAAAATTTTGACCATAAACATAAGACCCCCCCCCACGGATCAATAAATTCACTGTCTTTATGGAAGCTCAGGTGTGCTTTGTGGGGTCTTTGACCCCCATGTAGTAGGTCAAAACCTGAGTAACACTCAGTTTCACTTAGAGACACGTTTGAAAGGTTGGTGTTTTTCTTAAAAAAACCAAAACAAAAGTAGTTGCTCTTCATAAAAACAATTCCCATTTCTTTCACCAACCATGTAGAAAATTGCTCCTCTATAACTGCAATATTCTGAATGCTAAAGAATGATCTTTCCGTCTCTCCTCTTTTGATGTTTGCCAGTGTTGTTCTGAACCACATAATGCTGATTGGAAGTAATGACAAAGTTCATCCCCCCACAGCGGATGTCTTGTGACAATTTCAATTAGGAATGTCTCACCTGTTGTCTGAAGGAACGAGTTGTGCTTTTTTTTTTTTTTTTTTTGGCTGTCACACATATGCAAGATTATCAACACAATTATGACACCAAAAGCGTGAGTGTTGCTATTTTCAACATGGCATCCTTAATAGTGCATCCTTAAAAGTTTGACTGTGTCAAATTGGACTTTTTGCGGACCTGCGGTGGACGCGCGCTTGCTGGCACGTTTGATAAAGCAAATCTTTAAAAGGGAGGCTTACTGTGAAGAAAGTGTCTCAAGTGGTTCCAAGGATTTGAAGTGGAAGACGTGAGGATTGATATTTGAGCGGTGAGGCCCGACGTAGAAGTTGCCCAAGGTCTAATCAGAGACCAACAACATACCTCGCCGGCGCCCGCCGCCCCTCTACTCCCCCCCCGCCCCCCACCCCCCTCACACACACAGACATCGGATTTTCTCACTATTCAAGTGGCTGATAGATGAGCCCCTCTTTGTATTTCAGCCGCAGACTTTCTTAAATCTTAAAAGCCAATTCATCTTGGGCAAACATAAGGAGGTGGGGGTAAAAGAAAACTTCTAAACTCCGTTTTTTTTTTTTTTATTGCTTGCCAGCGCCCGAGTGTCATTCACAGACCCTCCAAGCACTCATCTCGCCTTCATTAATTGTGTCTGTGCTTTACCCACGGCTGAAAATCCACCGCAGCTGAGGAAGATGGAACTCAAGCCCCACCCCCCTCATCCCCTAGGCCCGGCTTGTTCACTGCATGTTTAAGTTGACAATAGCTTGGGAACGCTTTGCTCCGCCTGGCTGAGTGGGGGAAAAGATAGCTCACAAAATAGGCCAAATTGTGTTTCTGTTGTTTCCTGATGGACTCGATTAATCTTTACTTTGCAGGTACGGCGCTTTTCATGCGTTGGGCCGGAGTAGTTTATCTACTCCAGCTGTCAGATGGAATTCAAGCATTTAGGGAGGCACACAAATAACCGGCATAATAAATCATTCTTCTTTGTTCAGCGGTGCATCGGCGCGGCGGCCGTGCAGACAAGTTGTTTGAAGTTGAGGCACTTTCATTACACACGTGTCAACAATATGTGCAAAGCATTACCGTCTTGTTGTGAAACCTTCTCGGGGCAAAGTGAAATCCTCTCGCTCCCAAAAGATTATCTTCCGGTGGGGAATGTGATATTCATCGCAGCGCGTCTTGCAACACCTCAATGAACTCATGTTGCGGAGAAAGAAACTGCGTCAGGTTTAATTAGCAAATCGTCAACTGTCGACACGGACACCTTGTTGACACATCCATTCCGCGTGAGCTCGTGCGGAATTCTTTGAATGCAATTTGCATAATTAGATCTCATCCGGTTTTGTCAAGCATGTACGTTTAACACGGTGATGCTTGCCACACAGCAGCGTGAGGTGCAGGGAGGCGTATTAACTTTAGTGACAACGCACAATGTTGAAGCATTTTCCTCCCGTCGCATGACTACAATAAGATCTGCTGACTGAGCAACTCCTACAAAATCGGCCTACTTTCAATCGAAATTAAAAAGCTTATATAGTGTCCAGGCACTGTGTCAACGTTGCACACGACGTCCCAACAATTACCGATTAAGTCTGAGGGACGATGATAATAGACTGGCGATCACCAGCACCCCTCAATCTGTGCGCACATTACCACACCGGTTGCTCTTCAAGTATACAACACATCCAGGCACAACAAAGCGGAGAAAATATACCGTATTTTACGCACTATAAGCCGCTACTTTTTTCCTAGATTTTGAACCATGCAGCTAATACAACAGTGCGGCTTGTCTGTGGATTTTTCTTTCACCAGTAGGGGGCGCTCTATAGTCCAGAAAATACGATAAATAAATCTTGATTTTTTTTTCTCTCTTGGATCTGTTCTGTTTTAATTCGCAAAAGTTTTGCCATGTTAAAAGGCGCTTAACAATCTGTTTATGTACCTTTATGTGCATTCAAAGCACAAAATCGTTCTGTACATGCAGTCAACAATTTTTTTCAACATAGAAAACTGTGGCTTATAGTCTGTTCTTTTTTTTTCTTCTTTTTTTTTTAAATACAGATGCCCCTCATAATCCGGAAAATACGGTAAATTCCAACAGATCGAAGCTCAATATGCTACATTGTCATTTGAAAATAGAGGTGGCTATTTGACTGATTGACAACCATTAATAATATTAATAATAATAATAATAATAATAATAATGTAAATATTCCAAAATCATGATCCCATACCAGTTGTTTGCCTCTGAGAAGACTCATGAAAGTAGCTCAGCTTCCCATATGGAAGACGTTTGGCCATTGTCACCATAATCTGGATGACAGAGAATCTGCAACGACAGAATTCTTAAAAGGCAATGCATCGATCATTATGCCCCACCTCTACTGGGAAACTTAACTTCTTATTAAATCCGGTCGACTATTAGACAAGACAACAAAGCAATGGTATACGAAACACATTTGTTGGTGGAATCACTTTCTGAACACTTGTGCCTGGTATACTCAAAAGCATTTTTGAAATTTTCTTAACACAGAGCACCGCATATATTAAGATTCTCTTTACCCACCAATTTGAAAACAAATCCTCTGAGACAGAAGTCTCGTACTATCTTATGTGATATGCGTCCCGAAGATTTCAGAAGAAAACCAGAGGTGGGAGCATTGAAAGAGAACGAGAAAAAACTTGCTTTGGAAAATACGTCTTCATCTAGAAAACCCACTTTTATACAAAAAAAAAAAAGGCGATGCCATGTAGGACACATTTTTTTGTTTTGTTTGTTTTTTTTTTTTTACCGTGGCTTCGTTCCATTCCACATCACAATTCACAGATTCATGACTCAGGGAGACGTCTGCCCACACACATCAAGATTTTTGGTTGTAAATATTGAACGTGTTATATATTCTTTCCATTTCAGACTCTATTGTCGGGACTAATCCACCCTTAACACGTTGGTCGTTTGCCGTCCTTGGTTGGGAAGGGGAAAATTTGTGACCAATACAATCCGATTGTCTTTATATGTGAACCAGGCCTAAAAGAGGAGCATAGAGAGCCGGGAAATGGGTGTGACGTTCAAGACCCACCGCCCACTTCTTCTGCACTGTTTGTGTTGAAAACATTTGTTGCTGTTTTATACATCAAGCCAGACAAATTAGCCGAAATTGTATGGAAGTGGAACAACCGTCCAGAAAAAAAAAAACGGAAAATCCAAGTTTTAACAGACTGTGTAATGGGACTTTTTATGACTTTTTATTTTTTTTTTGGCCCATTCCCCATGACTCCAGGGCCTAACTGTTATCTCCTTGGTGGAGGTAGTCATTGTGTATAATTATAATCGTGGTTCTGGACAGATAGCAAAAATTGTGTGGAGTTGCATTATTGAGTCAAGTCATGTTAAATATTGGAAAGTGCTTTGCAAATTGGAAACAGCACAAATGTCTATGTCTAGCGTAGTAAAGTCAGAATTAAAGTAATTACACTCCAGTACACACACAAAGGTGGAGATATTGAACTTTTGGGTGTAATTTCTGGATGAATCTAAAATAGACTAAAACTTTTCCAGGTTATTCTTGCCCTCCGCAAAACTTTTTTTTTTTGTTTGGGAGGGGGGGTGCATTGGAGCATTAAAAGGACGCAGGACGGACGGAAACGCAGAACGATTATCTTATGAATAGGGACGGAGGGACGATGACGGAAGGGTGCCCAGGTCGCGGATGGAGGATGGAGCGGTAAAATAGGGTGCCAAAGATCAAAAAAACAATTGATCAGAAGTACCTCACTATCGCAAAGCTTCCAAGAGGATCTTTAGACAGAAGTGGCCACAGAGCATAGAGACCCAGTCCCAGAAAGGAGATGTCATGGAAGTTTGAATGGATCATAGACCTGTTGTGAATATTTCTATTCAGCTCCATGTTGGAGAAGAGCAAGTTGTGCATAAAACAGTGAGAAATTGAACAGCTGGATATATGCATTCAAAAATTTCGAGGTCAAAAATATAAAAAAAAAGGGTGTCTAATTATGCCATGTGACAACATATGATTACGCCACATGCCGTTGGTATCCACAAATCCACCGTATGTCAGGACAGCGACAAACTGTGGAACCTCTGTAATGTGCTCCTTGACTTATCCATCATCTCAGTCTCTTGGGTAGATTTTCTCGCTAGATGTCACTATATAGTCACAAGATTCATGACTTTTTCTGGAGTAATTGCAACAATCGTTACGGAGCATCTGTCGTTCATAGTTAGCAAAGAGCCCCGCTAGCTGTAATACACGCTCTCTTGTTTTGTTCCTCCGATAAGATTGTTTATGGCAGCTGCGGGATATGTTAGGAGAGACACCTTGAACAAGGCAACATGGCTCTCCATACTAACATCGAAAAAAACTACGCTCAATCTTTTATTGTCTCCAAACTCCTGGAGTGGAATCAATAAAACATAACATTGGCTTCTTTCTGAGTTTAAGACTTCCGATGGGGTTTGAATCCCCCGTGTGACGTTGGAGGCTTTACTTAAAAAAAAAAGAAAGAAAAAAACGGCACAGTTTTGTTTTGATGTGTGAATTAATCAGCCGAGAGTATCTTCAGAACAAAAAGATCTGATGTTGCCTCTGGGATGCCAAGCCATCGGAGATTTCACGGTCCATATTTAAACGCATGTTTTGAAGAGAGTACTTCAACAGCCCATAATAAGCTACGGCAGTCTGGCGGTGTATCATGTTTGCTTTTACTCTATAAAACCTTCTTTCGCCCCCGCCCTTGTACACACCATTGAATTTTAATGTCCCAATCCATGCCCTTGGCATGTAAACTGCACATGGAATGTTCATGAAAAGAAGAGTGTTGACTTTAGGAACGACACAAGCAGGTTTTAACCTTTGAAGAGTCGTCATGCGCCCGTTAATTCCTTACGCGACAGTACAATAGCCGCCGCCAAATCGATGCAACACAAACACAAAGGAAATAGCAACGGTGACGGGGGCGGGGTTGTGACCTCATTTCAGGTCTATCTGAGCTAAACCCCCCCCCCCCATTATCAGACGCAACATAGGGCCCACACATGTCTGTTGAATAATTGCTGCAATATTTTCAATCATCTCGCCACACCTTTACGTGACATCGATCACAAAGTTTGAAATTCTTTGCATATTTAAGTTGCGTGAATTAAAGTTGGTTATGGAATGTGACACAATCAACCACGGCTAAGATAACTGTTAATTAGGGGTGAATAAATGATAACAACACCTGTGCTGTTATATTCACCACATCGTTATTTAACATCAGAGCTACCGCTGGGAAAATTCCCTGTGGTTAAGTTCTACTTTGCAAAATATATTATTTTTGTTTCAATGGAGGCTTACCAGGAGCAGTCTTGGTTGATGATACTAGTTGGAGACAAAAGAGCAGGGAAGTGTACTGTAGTTTAATGTTTTAATATATAGTGGAACCACAGATATATTTTTATATTTTATGTTTGTGGTCGACATAGCAACTGCAAAAAAAAAAAAATCGATTTGGTCCATTAAACTTAGTTGCTGAGTGTGTGTCTTAGTTGTTTGAAAATTGATAAAGAGGGCAAGAAAGAATTAGCTCGCAAAAACCAGTAATGAAAAGACGCCTGGTTAGCAAGACACAAAACTAGTACATAGAGTGCAAGAAAACCTGAAGGTGAAACCATCATCATACATTCAGAATGTGAGGTCAAGTGTGAATCATAAAAATGAAATCTAAGTGACCTTTTTGTTATTTTTTTAATTCTGCCACCACAGAAGGTTTGACACTGAGCATAGACTCATGAATGGAACAATACTGGAAAGGTTCTGGTAGCTAAGTATAATATGAGCAACATACTGTAATCAGACAACACGAGGCTTAACGGTTTAGGATTTAAAAAAATAAATAAATAAAAAACCAGAGGGACCTATTTACGTGTCCAGTGCAAGTGAAGTGCCAACAAGTGGAGTTGAACTGCGAGCATGGGTGAAGTTTTCTTTCTTTAAAGAGCTGTTTCCGCCGTTGTGGGAGTGAACATAGCCAGCTCGTTTCCCGGCCAATGAAAGCGGCCTCATTCATTCCCTCTAATTTCACTGCACAAGATGTGCCCACACAGTCTTTGACATTGCAAAAACACGAGTAGACAAACTGGAGTTCATGCAGAAGATCAAAGCACGTCAAGTACGTTCATAGGCAACTACAAGCAGAGCACCACTTGCGGATGATTGATGGATGAAAGTAATCCAAAGCAGTCACAGATCACCGCTGTGAAGTGGGCACTTGGCCTTCCGTCAAGATCGTTTGTGAAACTTTTAATGTCATTTCCACCTTGAAAAATACCGGCACCAAACTATCGAATTGATCTATTACGCAACCTCAGATCACATGCTTATTAACAGAGGTTACTTTTCCTTCTGGTGGCATCTCAGTGTCTTGTAACATATTGACAGTGGAAACTGTTGCGTCATCTGACCTTTCTAGTAGACATGCTTAATGTATTGCCGTGTATAAGATCCATCGTAGGCACATATAGAACAAACAACAAGCGCTCGACTGATATCTATTTTTTGAAGGCCAATGCTGATTCCAATATTTGGCAGAATGCAGTTCCAATAACCGATAGATCGGGAGATTCATTCGAAAAAATATATAGTTTCTTATATACAAGTGCGCCTTATAGTCCGGAAAATAGTTAAGTATTTTTGGGGCTCTTAATATTTACAAGAAAAAAAACTTTGAATAATCGTCCTCCATCCCCCTCCGTTTAAAGTGCTTCCATCTTTACTTCTCACCAGTATCATTCACGTTCATAATTGAGGACAATTTAAAGTTCTCAGTGAACCTGGCTGCCAGGATGGCCGAGTGGTCTAAGGCGCCGTGTTCAGGACCCAGTCTCCCCAGGAGGCCTGGGTTCGAATCTCGAATTTCCCCATTGTGGGACTAATAAAGGGAATATTATTATTATTATTATTATTATTATGAACCTAACATGCCGGTAGGAGGAGCCTGGAGTAAAATTCCCGCGAAAATTCTACAGAGGAAGGCCAAAGCCGAGTTTGGAACCTAGAACATCCTCAACTGTGATTCGGAGATCCTAACCACTGTTGCACCATGCAGCCTTATGTTATTTTATGTTTTATTTACAACAACAACTTTCAAGTCAAACTGTATCATGAAACAGATTTTGGTCAATTTGGGATGTGCCACTGTAGTCGAGTGGAAAGCTTTTGATGTGGTTGAGCTGAGATGTTGTTCAAATTGCACGAAAACAAGCCTGATGCTTATTAATTCAGCTATTCTGTATGTTATTTGCTGTTGAGGCGGCATTGGCCTCAAGTCTCGGCTCCTTTTGAGATGATCGTGCCGTTTCCTCGAGCAAAAAAAAAAAAAGATAAAATATCCCCCTAATTACTCTCGAATGAGCCGATTGGGGCTTTGCAAAGCATATAGGTGCGCATAATGTGGTCTGAAATTGTTCCATCGTGATATTTATGCTCATATTGAGGTGTGCTTTTATTGGATTTTCATGACATTATTATATTTCTTTCACCATATCTATACCATACAATAAATATTGCAAAGCTTACTCCGAACACAAAAGCATTCTAAAACATAGAAAAGCGGTCGTATTGAAGGCCAATGTGGAGGCTCATAAGTGGGAGACAAATGTGCGAAAAGAAAGAATTACGGCGCCTCAAAGAGCCAGAATATTGAGTTCTTTAAAGCGAGCGCTCTCCCAAAGGAGCGATATTCAATTGAGCCCCTGCTCTGTAATATGCTGCTGAGTTCTAATCGCAGTGAGAGAGCGTGCAGCAGAGTGGCCTCCACGAACGCAGACTATCATGGCATTTCTTCAGGCATATTACGGACCACTGTGATTAGACAACTTTAAATGCAAAGGCAACCCCTTGAAACGGAATGCATTTACAATCCCATTAAATGTGGAATTGTGTCTGTGGGCCAACTGTATAAAAAAAAAAAAAAAAATTACTAGCCTACATTTCCCATTAGCTTCCTAACTAGCTCGACGATGCGTCGTGATATGACGAACTTTCAAGGAAAGAGCTACAAATAGTACAATTAACTCAATCTATAAGACATACATATACGTTTTCAAAAAACATAGTCCTTGCCTCCCGAAGACGTATTTATACGTCTTAGCCTTTTTTTTGTTGTTGTCATTTTGTCTTTATTTTTTATAGCATAATAACACAATATTCTGTTGACCTCGCAAAATCAGTCAAAATCCAGAAAAACGCTGGGATTGAGGCAGCTGAGGGGTTCCTCTCGTGAAAATTTTGGGGATTAAATGAGTTAAATAGGAACGATGATTGCAAGTACTCGCACCGTTTTTCCATTTGTGTCACGCTTCATTTTAATGATGGATCACTCTACCAGGAACAATCTAAACATTTGGATAAATGCTTCAATGATCATAATGAAGCGTAATGTATAATGCAGCATACTGAAAGGATGAAAAAAAGTCATTCACTTGATTAATGATTTATGTTTATGTGATTATTGCTTCTGTCAGACCGAGTCACAATTCATCTTGAATATCACAGCATAAAATACTGTACATCTGCATTTTAGATCGCAGGACAACAAAGTCGAAACCAAAATATGCAAATGAGCCTCACACCAAAGACTGCTTTTTTTTTTACACCACCATCTGCTAAATAGCTTCTCTCCATCCTAAAACAATCATGCAGTTCTCATAAATTCACACACACAACTACTTTGGGGTGCCAGTTAAAAATAATGCGCTATTGTTGTGTGATAATCCATCGAGCGGCGGCGCCGTTTGACCCGGTTCAATGTAATCCAAAGAAAAAGAACGCCTACGCCGCAGCTATAATCACCTCTGTTCTCATTAAAGTAAAAATCAGCCTACGTAACATACGCATTTAAATGGTGGTGAAACAAGCAGCGAGTGTTTAGCGGCCTGTTTAATGATGCATCCGCAATGCACTCTGCTTTTTTATTTACTTCATTAAAAGTACATTACATTAAGCTCTTACGATTGCAGCTTGTTTTCATAGGTAATGTTTTTAATGTATGGAATGACAGGTGGCGGCACAATGGGCAAAAAGCATTTGGCTTGGCTGTCTTGCATTTTGAGGTTCCGTTCTGGCCTTCCTGTTCTGCACCGTATTATTGTGTCGATCTTAAAAGTCAGTCCTCTCTGGTGCAAAATATTGCAAATAATATTGATAAGATTATAAATATTTAATATACTGTATTTTCTGCACAACAAGGCGCACATGTATATAGGCCGCAGCTACTTCTTAAAAAAAATAAATTAAAAAAAAAAACTATAAACAAGTTGCACCCGGCTATAAACCACAGTTTTGCATGTTTACAATTAGATGCTTACAGAAGGATTTTGTACTGTGAATGCACATAAAGGTTCATAAACAGATTGTTAAAACAGTGCCTTTTAACACGGCAACAACTTTGCTAATTAAAACAGAACAGAACCAAGATGAAAGAATTAATTTATTTCGCATATTTTCGGAACTATAGAGCGCCCCTACTGGTGAAAGAAAAATCCACAGAAAAGCTGCACCGTTGTATTAGCCGCATGGTTCAAAATCTAGGAATAAAGTAGCAGCTTATAGTCCGGAAAATACGGTACGTTTGACATCGACCCTCTTTGTCATGATGACGTCAGCCGTTTTTAACATGTTCCGGTCTGAGAACACCTGCGAAATTGCTAATGGAGCCGCCATCTGTTTTATGTATAGATACGTATTGATTGATATAAATATATAAAAAAATAAATATAATACTTCTGTTCATAGCTGCTTGGCGCTCGGCCCGAACGCTGTTCTAGACAGACTTTTGTTAAAAGTCAACGATATACCAAAGCACTTCTTTTGGGTCTTTTGCGACTCTGTATTTTACTTTAGCGATTAGCACGCTTAGCGACTCCTTTTTCGCCTCCTCGTTTAAAACGTGACTTGTTAGTGGGGTGGTTTATATTTGTCACCACGGCTCGTTGCTGCTGCTGTGCACGGACTTGCATATAGTACAATTACAGTCCATACTGCTGCGGCGCAAGATAGCTTCGTGTCAAGCATTCAAGCACAGCCGAAATAAATAACTTCCGCGACTATGCATGGCAGCGCAACGTTTTTTTGTTTTTTAAATCAGTACGCCGCTGGTTTGTGTAACCTGCTTTGTGAACGTGGGGCACAAACCGCAGCTTTGGCAATATCAAAATCGCTTTTTCAGAGATCGCAATTTCGGTGCCACAGCGATAAAGGCCTTATAAGAATCATAGATTGCCAGACTTATTTGTTTGCACGCTAGTTCCGGCAGGTAGTGGACCGTGTCCAAGTTTCCATTGGCAGCAAATATTGCAAAAGACCTAAAAAAAACGCATTTAGTGCAATTAAGCTCCAAGCATGATTCACTAAATATTTTTGTTTCTTCATTTTTATTCTTAAGCCAATTATTTTGCTTTGCTTTGCTTTGTTTTGCAAACTCAGCGCACAACTCTCAACATTTTGCAGGCGCGTTGATCCTGTTCAAAATTGACTTTTGCGCTAGTGGGCTTGTCATGACCTTGGAAAATTGGCTTGATAGAATCCCCTGTGATTTCCAGAAGGTTCAGTGGTTGAATCAAGTTTCACTACGCAACTTTAGTTTAGTAGGCCTGTCTAGCAGACAAATAAGAAATAGTCTAAAAGCAAACTTGCCTGAAAAAGCCAAGCAACCAAATTTGAACCACGTATAATATTAGACAGACGCGTGACCATCATGTGGTGTCGGTTGTTTTAAGAGTGTTTTTTTTTTTGTCCCGATCTGATCGGAAAACAGTTGCGCTGGCAATCGTAAAAGTTAAATCTGTTTAATATTTGCTATCGTAAATCCTCAAGTGCGTTTAATTGTCTCACAAGTCATTCGCATCAATTAAATTGACGAGGTGACTTTGCAAAGGCCAAGCTTTCATCTAAAGTAGTAGGTAGTCGAACTTCTTCTCTTTCATTTTCTACTACAGTACTATTGCTTTTATTTTTGTGGTGTTTTCCAAAAGTCTCGATGCCCTGCGGCACTGTGCTGCCCCTCTAAGGTCAATGGTGGAATGACAGGCATCTGTTTTGCTCAAAAAGAAACTAGCAGTCAAAGAAATACTTGTAAACTACGGCCATGTGCGATTGTTTTGATTGATTGATTTCTTTTTTTTTGTATCAATCGTTTTTTTCCAAATTGCAATGTCCCACTCTGGTATGCAGCGGTATTTGATTTTACCTTGCAGCAGAACGGACTGTAAATGCTGTGGGCTAGAGTCTTCATTGTGTGTTCAAGAGCATGATGCAAGGACAAACCACTTTGAAGTTTTTTTTTTTTTGTTTTTTTTTGCTGCCGGACGGGGAGAAGAAACGAAAGCAAAAAAAAACAAAACGAGAGGTGATTTGATTGCCAGTTACCGAAATCTTACAATAATGTTGAAGGATCTGCCGTCAGGATTTAACATCCCGCAGCGTCAGTCACCGCTTGGACTTGTCTAGTTGTATCAAACATGAAGTACGAGTTCCTTCGGAGACAAACTCGTGATGTGGAAGAAGTGCGCATTAAGGGGTAGAATTTCATGCTTGGACTACACGTATTCTCGATTAGTGCTGCCGAGGGAATTTACTCAATATAAAACATGACATCATCATCACCTCTTAATGTTTGCCTAATGTTAAGTTTTCCATAATTACCTCCAACAACTGAGGAGCTAGCGTTTTTCTTTTTCCTGCGCATGTGTGTGTTATTTGTTTACTACGATCACACTGAATTGATCACCATCAGATTTTGTGCTCAGGCTCCGAAGCAGAACTCATCAGACTTACAGTGAAATTTTCCTCTGGCACAGCACACCAACTCGAAATTCAACTCAATGCCGTGTGTGATCAGATCATGTTTTTGTCTTTGGGTTCATTGCTCAAGGTTATTCTCGTAAGCTCTCCTCCAACTGTAAGCCATTGTTTCTTATAAGCGAGACAGCTGTTCAGGTGCTGTGTTAGACAGAAGACCTTGTGCACCAATCGCTCCTCTTTCTTGCTAGAAATGAACATAGAAGACGACTCTCGGCTGCTTGGCTTTGTTTAAGAGTCATTTCGAAAGTATTGCACACACAACATGACTTTTCTTTGGTCTTTTTCAGAAAGATGAACCAAATGTCAATGAGAGGTGTTGTTGACCAACATGGGGGAAGAAGAAAAATAATGCAGGTAATAGGTGACAGTACGTGATGGAAGCGGAATCTCACTCAAAGCAAGGAAACGGAAACGAAAAGTGGTTATCTTCTCACATTTGCGTGACAGTAAATGAATCCTACATTAATATTACAAGTTTTACAGTTTTATTGTGTTATCGTGTTAATTAAAAAAAATCTGTATATTAAATACCAATATATGAACTGTTGAAACAAGTCTACATGTAGTAGTCATAAGTGTAATTTATAGTTCACAGTTCAGCTTTTTATGTGAATTCGATTGCAAATATGGCAAAAAGGAGCGCGCTACTTGGCTGCAACCAGCAGGGGCGCTGTTGATTCATCTATCCATCCATTTTCTGTCCCGCTTCTCCTCACAAGGATCGCAAGCGTGCTGGAGCCTATACCAGCTGTTTTTGGGCAGTAGGCAGGGGACACCCTGAACTGGTTGCCAGCCAATCACAGGGCACACAAAGACGAACAACCATCCGCGCTCACACGCATAGCTAGGGGCAATTTAGAGCGTCCAATCAACCTGCCATGTATGTTTTTTGGAATGTTTGAGGAAACCGGAGTACCCGGAGAAAAAACACGCAGGCACGGGGAGAACATGCAAACTCCACACAGGAAGGCCGGACCCGGAATCAAACCCTGCACCTCTAAAGTGTGAGGCAGACGCGCTAACCAGTTCCACCGTGCCGCCCTGCTGTTGATTCAGTCTCAACTAATTTACTGTCCAAGAATGACACTTATATCCCTTTTAAAACTAATATTTACCTCCCAACCCTCTGTAGCTCCGGCTGGTAATAAATTGACGGCATTCTGTGCTATTCCGAAACATTTTATTCCCAGTGTGATATTTTCATTGAGCAACATGAAGATTGCGAGCGTAGCGCGGCTCCAACACGCGGCTGTCAACTGCATCCTCTTCCACTTCACTGTGCCTCTGTGGGCTTTTCCCGACGTTTCACTTCATTATTGTCAAAGTCTTTGTCTTACGTGGTGAGTGTGCACACGCCGTGACTGATGGCGAATCACTCGCAGCCAAATGGACACAATCTGTCATCCTCAACATCTTTTCATTAAGATGTATAGCAGACCAAGATTTTGACGTGGGGAAAATAAAAATGTGTGAATAGAGAAGGGCGGCAAATCAGTAGAGGCTGAAGGGGTAAAAAATAAAATATATATGCTTAGTGTTTGTCACTCCTTTCAACACATCTCTCTTTGACAAAAGTACAAAATGGAGTAGGAGCAACACGGAGGATGTCGAGTGAAAAATATTTGACAGAATATCTGTGCATTTCCCTGATATGATGGTGTGTGCCCAATTTCTGAACACTTCTTATATAAATAAAAGGCTAACCTCAAAAATGTGCTGTAGCATTGGAACAAATCAATTTTTTTTTGTGGTCTCTCCCAGTTGTTTACTGTCAAGCTAAATTTAAAACAAAGACAGAATTACACATTGTGTAACAAAACCATTAGCTAACATTGACGTACGACGGCCATTTTAGCTTATTGCTAACAAAAAATGCAAAATACCATCGACAGGCTAACCAATAGCAGTAGTGTCACAGTATTATAATAACAACCCTTTAAAGAGATAGTCTTTTCAATAATATGTTCTATGCCACCCCACTAGTCTAAACACGGCATTCTGATTGATATTATTGGTTGTGTTTATGGAATATGAGTTAAGCAGTAAAATCCACCCGTTTAAAGCCATCTCAGGGGGTGGCCATTTTGTTACTTGCGGTCGATGGAAAATGACATCACAGTTGCTTCGGGCTCAGTAAATGACCAATCATGGTTAAGCATCATAAAAGAGGTTAGCCGTGATTGGTCGTGAGATGAGCCCCGAGCAACTATGAGATTGCTAAAAATGGGTGGATTTCGCTGCTTAATTTATATTCCAAATATGTAAAATTAATGCAAAAGCCATGTTTAGACAAGTAGAGGCACATAGAACATATTTTGTAAAGAACATTTTTGGGTGGACTTCCCCTTTAAGCAACAGAGAGTTCAACACAAATGATGAAGCAACACATGTTGGCCGTCAACGTAACGGTACTCACAGGCATTGAGTTGGTCAGGAAAGTCTTCTTCATTGCAGTCTCTATTTTGCTAGTATACTGCCCTCTGGTGGCCAAGGTGCATGCACTAGAAGGAACAGAACATGTCTATTAAATTGAAGTTGGAAAAAAATGGTTGAGTTTTTTAACTTTCCATTGAACCATATCATTACTGTATGTTTTAATAGTATATATATAATTATTTGTTGAAAAAAAAAAACACAAACTTTTTTGTTGGGGGGGGGTCAAAATTGTATCTCGAGGCACCACTGTAGTTAAAACCAGACACTCCTGTCTAAATTGCTTCAGTCTATGGATGTACTCTATGGAATTTTATGAAATTTCTATTTAGTACATTCTTTCATTGTATTTTAAAGTCAGGAGTCAGGGCAAAGAAATTAGCAGAAGGAAAATGTATGCATTATATATATATATTTTTTTAAGATAATTTTGTCAATAAAATAAAATGTAACAAATACAAACAAATTAAGAAATGTCCTTCTTGTTGTTTTTGTGGTCCAGTGCATGTGGCTGCACATATATCTCAATATTCTCCGTGTATAACGCTCTGCGGGTATCTTTACACCCAGCCTTCTTCCAGGATCTTCACGTGTCTCACTTTCCTGTTTTGTGTCCTCTCTTTGAAAACAGTGTCTCACAAGTCCTCTGGCTCTCTCTCTATTGTGCTCTTAAGCAGCTTCTTTTCAATTCTCTCAACAACATCATCCGCCTCATTCTTATTCCTTTTCATGGTGGGGACAAAATGTCCTTTCTCCATTTTCATTTTGAACTATAGACAAAGAGTAATGCAAATGAATGCACGACATTTCCTGAACCAAGTCAATAAATGGCATTCATTTTAAAAAGCTATAAGTGGGCTTGCTTGGTTTTGTGTTTTGGTAAGGTTCACTCATCTTATTTGGAAGGTTCGACAATGATTCAGAGGGATTGATGCACACTGATGTCATATTTATTCATGAATACAATGTCATCCATGCACGTCCACGGAGCTCAGAATCTGTTTGCCTGTGCCACTCCACAAAAATCGCCAACTACACCACAACTTAGACCTGCTTTTTTGTTGCACACCAGAGGCGTGTAATAGAAAAAACCCTTGTTCTTCCGGAACACAGAGAAAGGCGCAGCACGGTCAGCCAAATTCCCAAATACGGTAAAATAGATTTGCCTCAGCCTTTGCCCCAGCCTACCACTTTTTACGCCGAGCACATATGTGTCTGTCTTTGAAAACAGAGCCCTGATTTTCACACGATCGCCCCGACATTTGTCACATGGAACACGCCATTATGTTCAACCGTCTCTGCAACTGCACACCCCACCGCATATACTCCTAGGTCAATAAAGAGGCCGGATTTTGTGACCATGTCATCAACCGGGGGCGGAGCCATAAAGACGATAAAAACAATTTTTTTAAGAAAAAAAAACTAACATCTTTCAGCATTCACCAGATTTGGCTGCAAATTCACTTAAAGCTGAAAGTCTGCAGTTGAAGCCCATCTTGTTTGTTTCATTTCAAATCCATCGCAGTGTTGTTTTGAAGATGACGTCCCAATATTTATGGACCTGTTTGTTTGAATCAATGTGTGTGGGGGGGTGCAATGTCAAGCTAAAGTGTCAACGAAAACACACAGCCATATGAGACGTCTCTTGAAATGTACATGGAGATATTTTTATTCATGTGTATATTTAAACCTTTCCTTTTCTTATCATATACCACAATACTATTTGGTATCCAAAGCATTTCCGAGAAAATATTGCGTCGTGCAAAAAAGTTGTGAATATGCAAAGGTTTACAAAGTGCACTTCAATGGAAAAAAAAAGAAAAGCATGAACAGCTTTTGTCTTTCTTTTCACTTTTGCTGCCCTTGTATTCAAATGCACATATTTTCTTTATTTGAGAAAGCATATTTCTTTATAACGCAACCCTTTAGTTCTGGATGCTGCAGTATTAAACTTCAAATCTCCACATGGCTGCAACAGTCCATTTTTTGCTGTCCAATATCTCATCTTGAATTTTTTTGGGAGGGACGTATCCCAAATATTATATTTTAGATCCCTCATCATTCATTTTTTTCTTTCATTACACGTCAGTCCTGCCCACTTTGCTGTTTCCATGACAACTCGGGGTCAGTGGACTCCGTTGCTCTACGTGGCAATTAAAGTTAGGGTCAGATGTCAGACACACACTCACGGTGCAAACTAAATAAAAGTTATGACGTTTGTTCATACCTGTTCACTTTGTAATTAAACCACTGTGTCAAAATAAGTTTTTTTTTCAATTACAATTTACCCCACTGAAATAAACTGTAATGCCATTAAGACTTTCCAATGACATACCACATAATGAGAAAAATAGCACTGTACTGTAAAATATTAAAATATAGAATAATAAGAGAATGTCAAGAAATTGGTTTTATAACATGCACGGTTTTATAACGTCTCTTTGTGCCTTGTGAGTGACTGTCCCTTCAGTAAATAGTTGAAAGTGCATCAGAGAATGTCTAATTTCTTTCTTTTCTCTCTTTTTTTTAATTTGTGGTGTTTGGTATGACAATCTACAATGTATTAACCAGAACAATAGCTACCCATTGATTTATTTTCTTTTGTCATTTGGGTCAAATCTGCAGATAATATTTTAATTACAGAGAGAAGTGTAGTTGGTATTCTTCTTTTTATAATAATCATTTTTGAAAAAGGCAGCACACACACACAGAGTGCTGAAGACAATAAGTGCACATCAAAAGAGAGAAGCAATGTGTTTTTCTCCAGTAAATAAAGGCTGCAACGATGCGATAAACAGCGCTCGAAACTATCACAAAGCGGAGCACAACGACTGTGCTCGTCTTTAAATTGCCTTCATGCGCCCCAACAACAGGCTCGCATGTGTGCGTTTCTTAGATATAAATATATAATTCTAAAGACGCGGATTGGCCACACTTGGTCTTATTAGCACGGCGAGCGCTCCAAACCCCGCCAGAGCAGAATCCGGAGGTGTCGGAGGCGCGTCGACACGCGTGTCCGTGACTGGCTGCTGCGTGTGCGTAAAGGCGCAAAGTAACTTTCTCCCGCAGCCCGCTCGGAGCTCTCAGTGTCAGTGCGCGGCGAGTTCGCTCCAGAGGTGGACCGATTTTTTTCCCTCTGCCGTCCCGATGGATACTATCAATATGCTGTTTATTACTTATTACCACTGGTGGATATTTGTGCTCTCCTTTCATCCGTTTTTATGCGCCTCTCTGGCTCGGACCGAGGGGAATACGATCCGCTATCAGTGCAACGAGGAGGAGGCGGCGGGCACCGTGATCGGAAACCTGGCCAAGGACATGTCCTTGAGCCTGTCCCATTCCTCCAGGACCAATTTTCGGATGATGAGGCAGTTTAATGACTCGTTCATCCGGGTGAGGGAGAGCGACGGGCAGCTGAGCGTCGGCGAGCGGATGGACCGCGAGAGAATGTGCCGACACACTCCACAGTGTCTCGTCACTTTTGATGTGGTGAATTTCTCCAAAGAGCGCTACAGATTGATCCACGTCGAGGTGGAGGTTAAAGACATCAATGACAACTCCCCGGAGTTTCCCAGCGCCGAGTCTGTGGTGGAGATCTCAGAGAATGCAGCCGTGGGCTCTCATATTCCTTTGGACCCGGCCGTGGATGCGGACGTGGGCTCCAACTATATTCAAAGCTATCAGATTTCTGTCAACAGTCACTTCACCATTGATGTGCTCCTGAGAGCGGATGGGGTTAAATATGCAGAATTGGTACTAATGAAGGAGCTCGACAGGGAGACGCAACCATCGCTCTCTTTGGATCTGATGGCCACAGACGGTGGGAACCCGTCCAGGTCTGGTTCAACCAAGATAACGGTCCGCGTGACGGACTTTAATGACAACAGCCCTGTTTTTGATCAGAATAGTTTCTCCGTGAGTTTGCCCGAGGATGCTCCAGTCGGCAGCGTGATACTGGACCTGAACGCGGTGGATGCCGACGAGGGTCCAAACGGCGAGGTCATCTATGGTTTCGGAAAACAGGTTTCTCACGAGATCCGGGATCTTTTCCACGTGGATAACAAATCGGGCCGCTTGACACTCAGGAGCCCGGTGGACTTTGAGGACAAGCGTACGTATGAGCTGGACGTACAGGCCACCGACTTAGGCCCTAACCCGACCCCCTCGGTGTGCAAAATTGTCATCCACGTCAGCGACGTCAATGACAATGCGCCGGGCATCAGCATCACCCCCATGACCTCAATCACCACAGGTACGGCGCACATCAGCGAGGCAGCCGAAAAAGACAGCCTGGTGGCCCTGGTCACCACCTCGGACAGGGACTCCGGGATCAACAGCCAAGTCCACTGCACCCTCTACGGCCACGACCACTTCAAACTGCGACAAGCGTACGAGGACAGCTACATGATAGTGACGGCAGCCCCCTTAGACCGTGAGAGGATCAGCGAGTACAATTTGACAGTCATGGCCGAGGACTTTGGGTCGCCTCCTCTCAGAAAGATCACCCAGTACACGATCCGGATCAACGACGAGAACGACAACGCCCCGCACTTCACCAAGCCCGTGTACGAGGTGTCGGTTGCTGAAAACAATGCTCCTGGCGCCTACCTTGCCACCGTGGAGGCCACAGACGCTGATTTGGCCCACAACGGCAAAATCACGTACAGACTTGTGGACAGTCTCATTATGGGGTCCCCAGTGAACACCTTTGTCTCGCTGAATTCAGTGTCAGGGTCCATCTACGCCCTACGAAGTTTTAACTACGAGGTCATGAGGCAGTTGGACGTTCACGTCCAAGCCAGCGACGGCGGCTCCCCTCAGCTGCAAAGCACGGCTGTCATCCGATTAAAAATAGTTGATCAGAATGACAACGAGCCTTCCATCATCGAGCCGCCTCTTTACAAAGGCTCCGCGGATGTCTTCCTGCCTAAAGACGCCCCGGCAGGTTACGTGGTTGCGCACATAAAAGCCACCGACGCGGACGAGGGCCTGAACGCACAGCTTTCCTACAAGATCACAGAAGGGGGGCTACTGGGCTTCTCGGTAGACAAAGACTCCGGGAAGGTGCACGTGAGCCGACAGCTGACGTATGACCTCACAGACAATGTCAAAGTGGTGGTGTCGGTCAGCGACAACGGCTCCCCTTCACTGACCTCCACTGCAATCATACACTTCAATTTCATCGAGGGGACTGTCCCCAGCATGCCCTCGTCCTCTCAGGACGAGGGCGAGTTTCTATTTGAGTGGGACACGTCTGTCGCCGTCATCATCGTCCTGGCGGGGAGTTGCTCCCTCCTCCTGCTGGCTATCATTCTCATCACAACCATTTGCAGCCGCCGCAGGAAGGAAACGAGAGAGAGCTACGACGACAGGGAGGAGGCGCCCAAGAAGGCCGAGAGCGTGGAGAGCGCTCGGGTGGACGCGCTGATCGGCGGCCACATGGGCAAAGCCTTCGAGCCGCACCCCTTCCCTGAGCAGCCGCCCATGGCTGCCACCAACGTGGCCGAGATGACGTGTGAAGACGGGCACCAGGCGGCGGGCGTCTTTGAGCCCAACAACAGGGTCATGGAGAGCAAATTAAAGGTAAGTCAGTCATGGGATATGTGATATGGGATATGACTCATAGTGTTGCGGTACATTCGCCGAACTTTGATGCAGGCAGTGACGGTTTGAGTGTGAGTGTCTCTACATGGCCCCTGAGACTGACAGGTGAGTAGTCATGGGTGTCAGCTGCCTTTTGTTTGGGGTCAACTGGAAGAGGTTACTTCTCCCCTTGATCCTGAAATGTGTAGGAAATGCATTCATGGATCACCGATTGTGGTTCACAAGCCTGACTTCAACAAATGTGCGTCTGTCTCGATATACAATTATGATTGGCTAGGGACCAGTCCAGGGTGTACTCATCTGAGAAAGCTCACCAATCACCTTCAAGAGGTTAACACAGATCAAATCATCAAATGTTTAGACGGAATGGAAGTGTTACTTGCTATTTACCTTGATTAATTTCTTCTCTCTTGTGACTTCCAGGGCTATTCCACTTTACCCGGCTACGGGAAGGAAGCGGTCAGACCAATAACAATATGGAAGGGTAATTCGTTCACAACAATCTCAGCCAGGGACCCTCACATCAGCGGCAAGGACAGCGGCAAAGGAGACAGCGACTTTAACGACAGCGATTCCGACATAAGCGGGGACGTGCACAAGAAAGATTCACCCCCCACAAACGGTGAGCATCACGGCGTCGTGGCAATTATCTCGCATCAAGGTCAAACAATGAATGTCGTTCTCCCCGCAGCTCTGTGGGCGTGCACGAGCGAGTGCAAAGTGCTGGGCCACTCGGATAGATGCTGGAGCCCGTCGGCCACCAGGCCCAACACCAGCATGGCCTCCGGGTCCAATCTCTCAACCTTCTCCAAGACGGCTTCGCTTCCTCGGGACAGCAGGAGGGAACACTACTATCCGTCGCACGTGCCCAAAGGCAACGGTCTGCAAAGTGTGTACGAAAAAGTCCAACACCAGGAGTTTGATTATATTCTTGTCGGCCCGCCCACACCGGCCAGAATACAGGAAACGGATGAGATCTCCATTCCAGAGTACACAAACTCTTAAAAACATTGCATTGTACAGTAGCTCTTAATTGACTCGACTGCGTGTTGTGATTGGTTGTACGTCATTTGTCTGTTGGCCTATCTTTTGTGTAAGATCATGTGTAATATGCAAAATTTTGTACATTAATAATATATTTTTCATAAGGCGTCAGTGTAAATGATGATGACTTTTATTATGACTTTTCAAGAGCATGTGTAATTTAAAAGGGACATGGGGCATCAAGGGGCTCTTATGCTGTGAAAAACAATCAATATGAACATTGTTAGTGTTTCTTTTTTCTTGGTCACATTGGTGCACAAATAAAAAGTGTAAAATGAACGTTTGTCTTACTGATCAATAGTGTCACCTCCTCTGGGATGTTTGCGTGAAAACAGAGAAAATGATGAAAAATGGACCAAAAACATTCCACAAATATGGCCGCCCGACTGCAATTAAATTGGAAATTTATATTATTTGTTGTAATTTCCATAGATTTAATAAATCTGCACAAACGTATCGTACACATTTGAAAAGATTGCATGAAAAATAAATCGATGTTATATAATAAAATATCACTGATGCCAAAAATTGTATTGATAACTTGTTCCGCAAACGTAACTGACACGGTGCTAAAAAAATACCACAAAATGCAAAAATCTAAATGTCAATTGACATAAATATCTCCCAAGCCAACTAAATGTGTAATTTTTCCAATCAGCACGGTATTTTTTTGTACAAAATGCCGAAAAAAATCTAATGAACGTGACAACAAATGACAACAAAGTCCCCAACCCCCTAAAATATGTCAATTTCTCACTAATGAGTGCATCTTACTTGATTTACAAAATTCCTACTAAATTCCAGAGGAAGATGCTCCATCTCAATCACATCATCAGACTCCACAAACATTGCAACCAAAAATATAATTTACTGCAAAAATGCTAAAACTTTTATGGAGACTCTAAAATAAAAAAATAAAACTTGAATGAAATTAAATTGTTCTATTGAACACATTTTTGTCCTTCTTAACAGTCAACCGATGAATCATGAAAAATGCCATAATGTGTTATTCCGGTAATTATTCATTCATTTATTTATTTTCATTATGCCCATTTCCCAACCATTACAGTTCATTACTTTTTGGATTGCAACCCCATAAAATGATTGCGAGAATAGGCTAAATAACCTCATCTGGCTGCTAAATATGGTCGTGCGCTAAACTGATAACATGCATAAGACAGTGTCATAGTCATTCCGTGTGCTGCCTTCAATTTGCATGCAAATACTACGTTGTTGATCAAATGCGCTTCACAATTGCATATTTTTTTCTCCAAAGGTCAAATAACTCCATCACCTTTCTGATTGCCTTCCAGCATACCAATTATCCAGAAAATGAGGTTCAATCTGTTTCCAAGCAACAGCAACACTGCATATTTGACTCTCTTACCCTGTTTGTTTTTTTTTTCCCCGTTCTTTTCCATTTGAAGCATGAGCGAGATCATGTGACTGGCCCTGACTGCCGATCTGGCTTTCGAAGTGCAAACTTAATGAATTAAGTAAGCCCTGTGCTTGTGTTTGATTGTGCGTGCTGACGCTACGACGCAGTGCTGCGGATCACAGAGCTCATTAAACTATTAAGAGGATAAAGGCAGCATTAATCACACTGGCGCACACATACTGAAACAAGCTTTGTGATGACACTTATCACTCAGTTCAGATTTTTCTTCTTGTTTTTTTTTTTTTTTTTCACCCCACAAAAACAGTGATTTTCATTTGGCACGACTCCACGGCAAACCCACAGGTAACATCAAGAGGGAAAGAATTCCTTTGCACGTCATTCACACTGACCTGGCAAAAAGAACCTTGGAGCACGGCGGGTCTCGCCAAAGAGAAGCAGGAGACATTTCAGGTTGGTCGAGTGAGCAGGGCGACAATGGAAGGACACCTAAAAACTCAACAAAGTGGTGGTTTTGAGCCTTTCGCATATCCGGTAAGACAAAGCGTGTATTCATGTGTATGACGCTGCAGACGCGAGGCTCTGATTAATTTGTCCTCACTTGGTTCTTTTGAAATCGGCAAAGGTCAAAACTCCCTCAAGGATCGGTGGGCTGCTGAGATATGGAGCCGTGGCTCTCTCTGTCGGTGCCGTGTTGATGCTCTGTGCCTCCATGGCCGCTCTCCTTCTGAGGAAGGACAACGAGAGGAATGTAAGTGTCCGCTATGTAAGTGTCATTTTAATAACGATCAAGCTAAGTGAAGACCCGAAAGTTGCTTTGAAATATTTCTTTATGAATAATGCATCTTTGTTTTATTTATTGCAATAATAATAATAATAATACTTGTCAGAAGTGAGTAACGTTAGCACAAATTGTGCTCATTAGGGATGTTGGACAGCACTTTTTTCAAACCGATATTCAGTATTCCGTCTTGAGTACTCACCGACACCAAGAAACGATACCTCTTGCTGTTCTGATATATAAAATGTAATTTAAAATTATGATCCATCGATGTGTCGCAACAACGACTGGCAAGAAGGACTTATTTAATATCTGATATTTTCTTTGCCTTCGGTATCAATGGCTGGTATCGGCAGCTTCCTCGATTACCTGATACCTTACAATTGGGGCAGTATGAGCTTGATACTGATACTTGGTATCGGTACTCACCCATCCCTAGTACTCGAGTAGTATGTAATTACATCAGTATGAATAAATGTTCAATGGTTAAAAAAACTAAAATACTCAAGTAATAAGTAACTGGTAACCTCTGATTTTTTTTCTTTTTTCACATTCTTTCTTTTCTCTGTTGATTTGACCCAGTTTCAATGAGTCACTTTTTTACTAGCTTGGCTATTTTTGATTGGTCCCGAGTCAAACGTCACTAGTAGCTCCGTTGGCTTGGTGTAGCAGAATCAAAATGAAAGTCTCGAGACGGTTTCTTTTTAACAAAAATACTCAAGTAAAAATAAAAAGTATGTTGCATTAATATCACCCTTGACTGACATGGTTCTAGTAATAGTGGTGGTGGTGATGATCTTATTTTAAGAATTATTTCTTTGAAAATCATTATTTCCAAGTGCACAGTACAAGTTTGTCGATGGTCTATCAACCTCACACTTAGCAAGCGACCAGTCCAGGGTGGACCACATCGCTCGCCACAAATCAACTGCGATAAACTCCTGCTTGCCCGTGACTCTGAAAATTGTGATGTTTTACAGTTGCCCTCACTTTAAGTCTTTGATCATTTTAAGTCATGGTAGAATCGAGTTCAGCGTATTTTTCCACCCGAGATGACACTTGCGTTATTTGTGTATGTGAATGGACAGAGATGCATAAGCCAAACGCACTTGACTTATTTTGACTCACTTCACCTCTACTAAAAATAAGATGAAGTACAGTGTTTAAAAAAAAAAAGAAAGAAAGAAAAGTTCAGCTCTGGATGAGATAGACGAGACCCACGATGCGGGTCCTTTTGTTCAAGGGGCCAAATCCTTGACTTGCCTCAAGTGCTGGCAACCCACTCTTTAGCACGACATTGACTCAAGTCTTAAAGCATGATTACATGACGAGCTACTAACAGGCTTTTTGGGCAGCAGGCAGTGTGCAGGCCCTTTTTGAATATTTGCGTTTTATTATGATGTTTTCAAATAACAAATCTGGCCCAAAAATGCCCCAAATGAGATTTCACCAATTTGTGCAAGTGTGTGTACCCTGATTAAAATGTATATATTGTCGGGGTTATGCAAGATTCACACCAAAGCCATTGGGAGCGTTTCTGGGGGTGTGATTGAATTGAAGAAAGAAGAATGGAGGAGAAAATTATTGTTGCCGACTGTGGACATCCTGAGCTTTACAATATGGTCAGCTACGACAGGGACAAAAAAAAAATGACCAGGCTTGGAGACAAGTGAGGGACCAAAAAACTTAACTAAGCGAAGAGGAACGCTCAAACGGATTTGGTGTGAACGTACGATTACACTCTTTGGAAAGTTTGAATAAAATTAGTCCCTGACACCAGTTTCACACACGAAACAGTTTCAGGAAGCCTTATCCAAAAATGAACAAGAGGTCTGCCATTTTGGCCTATTTACAGGCCGCATACTTGAACAAATTTGCCTAAATGAGCTTCAATCGGGACAATATCTGGCGCTAAATCACACATTTAATTTTACAGATGTTACCATGACGATAGATGCTGTAGTAAATACACATACTGCTGGGAAGATGCTACATCTTTGTAGTCATCTATAGCTGTTTGAGTTTGAGTGAAGTGCGCCATCCGGTCTAACAATGTAAAACATAACAGAATTGTTCTCATTGCAACGTTCTTTTTCGAAAGAAAAATATAATGAGGCCCGCCTGTCAATCACCTTAATGCAAACGTGCATTTTAAAATGTTTGTCAAAGCACATGAAATGCTTGTGAGCCCACCACATATTTCCATATTGACTCACATCTTAATGAGCTTACCTGTAAGGCAAAGATCAGCGGCAGGCTTCAACCCTCTACCGCCCCCCACCCCTCCCGCCGAGCCCCTCGCTTGGTTCCTGCTGAGCACAAAGCACGCAGGACTTCTTGAATGCAAGCCAACGCGATGAAAGTAAAAGCAGCACCGTGCTTGTTTCCCTGCCCCGTTGCACTTCCAACCGCTTCCCACTCGACTAATGAGTCGTTTAACGTCCTGTGTTGAATGCTTGCAGGTGTACAGCGCTCATTACAGCATGAACATCAACGGGGAGGTGAGGGAGGGCTCCGTGGAAATCGATTCAGACGACAACGTGGAGAGGTTCAAAACGGGCAGTGGAGATGAGGAGGCCGTGGAGATCCGGGACTTTCAAAGCGTGAGTGACTTTGTCCCGTTGTGGAAAAAAAAGGTTGAGCCGACGTTCAGTCTTGTGTGCTTTCGCAGAGCTGTGAGTGTAAACATGGCATCTCTGTGATTTGGCGCAGGGAATAACTGCAATCCGATTCTTCGGGGGAGACAAGTGTTATATAAAATCCCAAATCAAAGGCAACCTTCCTCGCCTGGGAGCTCACAACAAAGACTCACTGATGTCTGACCTGGTATATGCACACGGCTTTCTTTTGAATGTCACCATTTCCACTTCTTTATCAGTCACTTTTCAGTCGTGCCGGCTTTTCCTAGAGAGTTCTTTTGCTTGTCCTGGCAGACTGACGAAGACATGCCGGTGAGGTTTGATGAAGAGTTCCTCATCTGGGTTTCTTCAGAGCAGCCGCTGAAGGACATCGCTTTCTTGAGCCCCAAGATTCTGGCTCTGTGCGGAGAGCTACCTATTTACTGGCTCCAACCACTCATTCCCAAAGGTTTGCTTTCAGAAAGTGACTCACAGCATTCCACAGTCTGGGGAAAAGCTGACCTGATATTGGCCAGCTTTGGTCTATTTCAAAAGGCTTTCATAGATTATCCCAGTAGAACTAGGCATGAGGGAAGTTCCCCATTAGACCGTTATTTTATTTGGCATTTAATAAAGTTGGACCACTTTCCAATCTGCGATGTTTGGTGCTGGGTAGCGCAATAGGGGAATATATTAGACTAAATATCAATACTTGACAAAAATAAATAAATAAATAAAAACAGTAACAGATCATTATAAATGCATAGCATGAATTTCAAAAAAAAAAAAAAAAAATGAGATTAAATTGCTTTATAAAAATGGCAAGAAAATCAGGAGCTGCGTAACACTGGACAAAAGTACTGAGACACTTTTACTGCTGAGAATTTAAGTCTACTAATTTGACGGTAATCTCATGGTTAATTCCCTAAGGTTTGTTCAAATCCTCATCTTTTGTTCAGAACAAAACGTCTTAAGTCAAAGGAAACATCCTTAATCAGCATTAATCCTGTCTGAAAAGACGTTGACTGAGGTGCATGAACGGCTCGCGTGAAATGCAACTTTGGGGTATATCATAGGAAAAGCGCTTTTGCAAATTGATTTGGTTATTGGTATTGGTCTTATTATTTCCAGAGCTGGGCAGTCCGTCCCGGGGTCAGGGGGGCCAACAATTTTTATGAATAAGGTCGAGACTGGAACGGTCCCGCGATAGCGGCCGTAGGGCGGGTGACTGACCCGCAAAAAAGAGTCAAGTGCCGTGCTCTGATTATTTTCTAACCATATCTTCAAATTTTACAAAAATCAATTCTATCCATTTAAAATAATTAACTGGCTCAGTGTGAATATGTTACAATATTAGTCGGTACACAATGAATTGCATTTTGAATGCCTTGGTGAGATCTATCATCTTGAAATGTGATTTTGATTTCAATTAGAAAAAAAAAACTTTTTTTTTTTTTTTTTTTTTTACAAAAACTTTGCTTAAACTTAAAATAGGAAATCTTTTCCGTAGAATGTCAAGGCATTGCTGATAATAGGCCTCTCCTAAAAATGTGCATGTTGTTTGAGTAGTCATTTGCACTTCCTATTCCTGATTCTTCTCGCCATCCAGTGGAAAGACCAAATTTATAAAGCATGACCTTTTATTGACTGTTGTGAATGTGTCCTATGAACACGAAAAAATTAAATATATTGCTGTGTTATCTCTTACAGTAGCGCTACCCCGACATCAGACAGTGACACTCATACACAATCCGAACTGCGATAAATTACGTATCCATCTTCACAATGACTGACATCATGACGTGACTTTTGAACATGAACTGAATCTCACCAACTGACTCACCCTCAGCTAATGTCAAGCACGAATGACACTCTGCACAATTCTGCTGAGCTACACTCGAAAAAACAAAAGAATCACACATGATTTATGTTTGAACCGTAGTTTTGCTGGTATGAAGCTCAAAGGGGTTGACGTCTCGCCGTTGAAAGCTGCCGGTGGTTTATTACTTACGCTATACATCGACACACTTGTGCCAGTACCAGAAGTGAGTGAAACACATGTGAACACACAACGACAAAGGCGGATGTATTGTTTGAAAAAAAAAAAAAAGAATACTCATAAAATATGCATGGCCACTTCATATCAGTGCTGCTAATTGAATAATTCACCACGTCTGCGGAGGTTCGGGCACATGTAGGATTGCATTTGGGAGGACACGGTGAGCGTCTTGTGAACACTGACCCAATACTCTCGCCTCTTGTGGCTGCCCTGACAGATGGGGTGAGGAGGAAGAGGAGGAGGAGGGACTCACAGCGGGCCAAGCGGCAGTCCCGTGTGGAGGTGTTGGAGGTGACGGAAAAGGAGGACTCCTCCAGGTTGGGGGAACATGGAGGAGAGGAGGGGCTTCAGTCGGATGTGGGATCGGGATTCAACCCCGAGAATCCGTATCATGTGAGTCGAGCGCGACGTACTCGAAACAAAGCTTCAAAGCTGCTGAATTTTACATGAGCCATCAAGACGCGTTTACGGAGCCCTGCAGCAACCCTTGAAAGCAACATCAACCATTGAAACTTTGCTGTTTTGTCAACATTTTTACACATGGCTGCTTTGCATGTGTCTTGCCTTGTTACAAAGAGTGTTGTAAAGCAATAAGCCTCATTAGCAATACGGTTTGGGAATTATGACGAGAAAGACAAGACAGATGGGAAATATAACGACGGGCGAATGGATCGACGAGGTCGGTACAATGAGCAGCGTGGACGCAAGGGCAGTTAAACGGGGTCTGGTGGAACGTATACGAGAGATGGAAGAACGTACAGGCAATGGACGGATGAGAACAGTTCGGTAGGACAGACGGACATAGACTGCATACACTCCCGTCGGGTAGACAGACGGCTAGACGGATATACATGTATATTCCGCAAAGATTTGCTTTCCGGAATGTATGCTGCTAATGTTATAACATTAGCGGCTACATTACGCTGCCGTCTGTGTGACCCATATTTTTGCTGATGTAACACTGCAAATTAAGTGGGACTAATAAAGGCCGTCTTTATCTTTAGACTCATAGATAGCTGGGTGGATGCACTAATGACGGATAATAGATACAAAGACAGAAAGACATATGGATGGGAGAAAGGATACTAGGACATATGGATGGATGGAGTGACCGAAGGACACGGATAATTGATGGTAGGTGACAGACGGACAGACAGACAGATAAACAGATCACGAGTTTTAGATTTCTGGATGGTAGTACAGTGAGATGGAGGAAGACTGGATAGATGGACAGACCGATGGCTGGATAACCGGCGAGTCGGTCAGAATGTTTCGACAAAAGACACTGTAGATGAAGAATCCTCAATGCTGTTCCTCGGGGGTCGCTGTCCTCTCTGTTTTCCATCCCCCCCTTCTGGACCACACCCGATTCAAAGGACATGATCGCTATCCGGCTTCGGCAGACTTTGCTGATTATCTGATCGTTTGAATCAGGTGTGTTGCTCAAGGAGAGATGGAAAAGAGGCAAGACAGCAGCCCTTGAGGAACAGGATTGAAGACCCCTGTTGTGGATAGACAGAGTAGGTCGGTGAAAAGACCAGAAGGCAGTAGGATGCAGACAAGTGATAGTAGAGTGAGACAAGACGTGTTAACATCAGAAAGTGGCACGAACAGGGAAAAAAAGCAAAGGACAAAGTTTTCTAGAAGTGTGGTGTTTTGTATCTCGCTTCGCACTGAGTGGGTGATGCTGTGGCGTTTGCAACCCTAACTGGAGGTCACCTGGGCAACAACTGCCACCCAAAGTTGTTGGACTTATAAAAGTGATGTGAAAACTCCCATTGCTTATAAAAATTCATATTACCTAAAAGAACCCTAGTCACATGTTTGGCCGGATGAGAGCTTTGGACTTTTTTTTTTTTTTTCTTTTTCAGACGATCTAAATTGCAAATGAGCATGAATTTTAAAAAAGATCGCTCATCAAAATTAACAGCGTTTGAAAAACTTGCAGCGCGGCGAAGGCACCGGGACCGTGGCTGGCGCCGACGAGGGAGGCGCCATGACCTTTGACTCCATGCTGGACCACCAGGGGATCTGCTGCGCCGAATGCCAGCGCGGCTACACACACTGTCAGAGAATATGCGAGCCTTTGCGAGGCCACTGGCCCTGGCCGTACAACTACCGAGGATGCCAGGTAGCTTGCAGAGTCATTATGCCCTGTCGCTGGTGGGTGGCACGCATCTTAGGCATCGTGTAGTCGCGCACGCAATGCACCCAAGACCCTAAAGGTCCGTCAACATTTTGCTTGTGTGCAGCTAAGCTTTCTTTTTTAATTAGACTAGCAGAGAATGACTTGCAAGCAGGATATGTAAAGAATGATACCGCGTTAACAAGGAAGTCATTGTGAATGCTGAGAAACAATCATGAATAAAAGTGCATAAAGGATAAAGACATTTTCACAAGTGGGTGTATACTCAGTAGCGCCCCCTGGAAAGCTGAAGATTATTTTCCAGAGTTACACCTGCGTCTCCTTGGTTTTCAACTCAACTGAAAAGTTTCGAACCGAACAGGACGCGTAATTCAAGAGGGACTTGTCCATTTTGCTTTAAAGCAGCCATTTTGGGGGAATTCCAGAGCTCGTAAGTATGGACTTCAATTTGGGAATTAGCAAAAAACGAGCCCCAGCCCATCACAAACAAAAAACAATGGAGTATATCTGCCTTTGACTAGATCAGTGGCAGTCAACTTTCTTTGGCGTCTCTTGGACAGAGCTTTGAAACAAACAAAAACAAATGGTTGAAAATACAGCTCACCACTGCGCCATTATGACAAATGTGCAGTAGTTATTCTAATAGTGTGCACCCTGCGCTTTCAAAAAAAAAAAAAAACAACTTGTCTTTTAATGCCAGCTGCCAGCATGACTGAAGCTGAATGAATCCTCACAGCTGCAGGTGAAAATAAGTCCGCTAGCACTGATATTCACCACCAATAGGCCAATAAATCACGGCTAAAACAATGAAATTGCTGACGCACAGGAGCCTTTTTATTCAGCTCAGCCAAATGTTTTTGTTTTGTTTTTGAAAGCTTTTCTCGAAGTGTCTAACAACATGTGGCCAGTAAGTGAATGTAAAAGTGCAATATGAAGTTTCATCTTCTTTATGCTCGACGACTACAGCCTCTGGTGTGTGCAGGAAGAAAAGTGGCTCAATCAGTAGGAGAATGCATGGAAGAGAAAAGTTGAGAGGAAACGCCCTAATTTTAGGGTTGCTCCACCCAAACTGTGGACCTGGCAGGAAGTAAATGATAGACTTTAGAGGATGGGAGAATTTACGCAGTCAGAAAAGCGCCAACCTGCTCACCTTTTCTGACTGAAGCCCTTTGTGAGCATAAAGTATATTAAATGATATGAAATGATACGATATGAAAATTATTAGAGACGCAATCTTGTACACAAGTAATGATTTTATTCTGTATTAGCAATGAGAAAGCAGCGATTTTTTTAATACTATTTTCAACTTCAACATTAGATAAAGAACCTAAGAAATGTTTTACTTAAGGGTAATCCAGCATTTCTTGTTTGATCTTGAACACATATTTTCGAGAAAGTTATTTTCAATGTCCAATGTTGCTAACAAGCAAGTATTGGAAACAAACAAGCACAGATGTCAAAACAACTCCAGAAGATCACAAAGTGTCCAATCACATAACAGTGATGTCATCTGTTGCGCTAAGTAGTCACCATTTAAAACTTTTTAACACATTTTCTCAAATAAAGTTGTAAAGCACGGAAGTAAAAGTCATTTAGCATGCAGGCGGCAGCATTTCTTCAGGCAAAAAAAAAAAAAAAAATCAACCGATCTGTACTTGTAATGGAATATACCGTGAACATTCTTGATACTTGTGATCGGAAAATAATGACTTAGTGAAGCGCCATGTGGTTCATTGCCCAAGGTTATTTTTGTATGCCTTCGTCGAAGTAACTGCAAACGAATATGGGAGGGTTCGGCAAATGTTGGACATAAGAACGGATCAATGAAGGTCTTGGCATTTGCATGGCTGTGATATCCCATGATGGAATAAAGAGTTGATTTATCCTTTAGAATTTTAGCTTCGTGGTCGTGTCTCTCAGCATTCATGAGCAGCTTCGGAGGGAAATGACATTTCCAGTATTCGTAATGCTGTATCTATTTTATTTATTTTGCATGTACTTATCTACGGACTGTACAGTGCCCGCAATGAGCAATTGTGCGTATTGTTATAAAGCCCTATATCCTGTGCAGCACGCTGGACGGTATCTGCGTGACATCATGTAGCGTTTGTGAGTGCAGCATCTTCAATAAATTGTCATTTAAGTATTGGCTGGCCTTGATGTGTTTTTATGTGTCACATGTTGTTTCCATGGTTCCACTCGGTACTTTTCCGATAAAACTGAAGTGACAGCGAGGTCTGCTGCTTCTACCATTCACGGCTCCCAATGTGTTTGAAGGCAATGCAATTTGCGCATGCTGACATCTGTATTGATGTGAACTAATGTGAGATGAGTGTCGTGGCGATGATGGAAAATATTTCTATAAAAGTGACATTTTGATTAAACCTTTTTCTTTTCTTCACCCCGGTGAAAGGAGAAGATGGTGTGGATGCCGAGCGGACC